>NW_024342467.1:9484544-9659172 GCF_902729225.1 Pteropus medius | reverse complement strand
TGATCTGATGGCAAAGCAATAGGATTGAGAGGGAAAAGGCTCCCAGGGCTCCACATCATTTATAAGGAAGTGAGACAGGTGTCTTTTGGCCAGGTGGTACCAGGGTGGCGCCGTGGCATCTGGCTTTTATGAGAAGTTACGGCACTTGGGCTCACCATTCACCTGGTGTATTAGTTTCCTCTTGCTTTTTAATAAATTACCATAAACTTAGAGGCTTAAAACAACACAAATTTATTCTCTTCTCTAATAGTTCTGAAGGTCGGCAGTTTAAAATTAATTTTAAAGAGCTGAAATCAAGATGTTGGCAAGACTGTCTCCTCACAGAGGATCTAGGGAAAATCAATTCCATGGCTCTTTGAGCTTCTAAAGGCTGCCAGCATTCCTTGGCTTATGGCACATCACTACAATCTCTGCTTCTGTGGTCACCTCCCCTTCTCCTATTACCCACTCTGATCTCCTGCCTCTCTTTTATAAAGATACTTGTGGTTACACTGAGCCCACCCACATAATTAAGGACAATCTTCCCATCTCAAGATCCTTAATTTAATCACATCTGTAAAGTCTTTTTTTGACATATAAGGTAACATTCACAGATTCTTGAGATTAGGATGTGAACATCTTTAGGCACCATTATTCACAACTGGTTGTCTGGTTCAAGCTGTCCTGCCAAGCTGAGGATGAGAGGGAGTCTTCGAATGAGAGGAGAGGAAAATTCAGACTGGCTTAAATTGACAAGAAGTAAGCACATAGTCTCCTCTATTCCAATATCTTAACTACTTCTTCATATACGATAGGTGTTCCAAATGACAAAGCTTGCTAGTTGTCCCCCAGTATGCATTTCACACTTTGTCCTATGTCAATAAAATGTCCTGGTTTAGTTGAGCACAAGGCTGCTTGCCATTAGGTGTTTTCAAGGTCTGGCTAATGGAAGCAGAAGGGATGTGTACAACTTCCAGACTGTGCTCCTAGAGTAAAACAGTGAGCCCTTCTTCCCTTTCTCCTTCCTTTCCTGCTGGCTGTAATTAAGATGTGATAATGAGAACCGAAACTATTGAATTACTGCACTGAGATGGAAGCCATGAGCTAATGGACCAACAAGGTAGACAGCCTGGGCTCTCAATGTGGTGGGACTGTCCTATATGCCTGGGACTGTTTGTACTCAGACTACTTATAGACAATTAGAGAGCGATAAACTTCTCTCTTGTTAGGGCCTTTGTTACAGGAGCCAAACTTGCGTCCTAACATAGTTCTCAGTGTATGAACTTGATATTGGAACAAATGAATTCTCTCCACAGCTTTGCCACTAAATGGATATATGATCTTACACAGATCAGTTTGCCTCTCTGAACTTTAGTTCCTTTAGCTGAAAAATAAAAACGATAATAATATGTACCTCATCTGTTGCAAATATTAAATGAGAGTGGACATGTGGCCATCATTTGTGAACTCTAAGGCACTTTATAAATATAAGGGTTGAAAGATTAAAATGTAATTTTTGATTCCTCCTCAAACATGCTTGGCTTTTTAACATTTTATTGTCTAAAAAGCTCTGCCAATTTTCTCATTGACTTTCATTTATTTAATAAGGTCAGCAATATAATTTGTAGAATATATACAAACTTTTTTCTTCTAGGATTTAATAAAACTATGTTTATTCTGAATAGAAAAAATGAGACCCATTAATTTTTATTTTTCTGAATTAGCCTTTGTAAAAATGTTTTTTCACCACAGTTTAGGGGAAGAAAACTAAACTTTCCTTCTACCCTTTTAACTTCTCAACTGGGGCTTCTGTAACAACAACAACAACAACAAAAAAAAAACAAAAAAAAAAAACCAAAAAACGGATTAAAAGGAAAAAAGCCTACAAATTCATTTATGTAAGTTTTACATGACACTGGAGCTCCCATAAGGAAATGAAGACCCAGTTAGAGTTGAATGTTTATATACCGAATTGGACAAAGAATAGTAATTTATGAAAACATGACAAAACAAAGGGCTAGGGCACTTAACGGTAGAAAATTAGGAAAATAAGAGTTAGTTTAATAAGCATGTTTGTACAGACTTTTCTCTGCTTTGACTCCCCATCTTTGGTGATAAGAATGTTACTTTCCTCCGTGTACAGGGTGGACATCTTCTGAATGGAGTTTCAGTTCCTTCTTTCAGGAAGGAAATGGAGGTGGGGGATCAGAGCACTCATCTCACATCTGCTGTTTCATAAGTGCCTTTAGCTCAAAATAATCTTTATGCTAAAGTGGCACGTATTGCCACCCTCCACCAGGCTTAAACAGGGTCCATCTCTCCAGCGGTGACTCCATGTAAGAGAACATGGTCACCTAGTTGAGGATTTGGAATGAATGGTTTGAAAAGGGAATGCTATGCGAAAGGCTGTGTGCTGGATGGGATGAGAGGTCAAGTTACAGGAACTGGACTGGTTGCCCAGAGCGGAAAAGTGGTAACCAATCCTTTGTAACATGAAGAAAAGTCTAGAATACCCTGCTCAGGAAGCAAGCAGACAACAAACTCTAATGTTCTCAGTCATGCGTTTTGCCTTCCAGCTTCAGGTCTCTGAGCTCTGGATTAAGTCACAGTCTAAATTCCACATTCAGAATGTGCTTAGAGAAGAACTTGAAGAGCATGAACAGAGAAGGGCACATTGTGGCTGCTACTCACATTCTGCTCGGGCCCCAGGACCATTTCAGTTTGGACTGGGGACTGGCACTAGCCCAAGCACGGATTCCATGTGCCTCTGAGGCTGGCTGTTTGTTTACTCTTTATCCTTCATTTTCATTTCTTACCCTTCTACCTCTGTGGGACCAGAGATGTGGCAAAATAAAATGAGCATTTTGAAACCAAAGAAAGAAGGTAATATTGAACTCTTACCTTTCAGTACTAGCAGTACTTAAGTAAAGGCTTTGTCAATGTTTAATATAATATGAAGTGAATATAGGGTTCCTTTTGTTATCCTTTTGTTCACACATGTGAGATTCACACTTAAATTTTTTCTTTTCTTAACAGTTCACTATTGACAAATTTTACCATGTTTTTGTGCAAATTTAAAGACAATTCTGAATAAGTAACTGAATTTCAAATTTGCAATTCAGTAGTCACATAGAGCTTTCTTCTGTTCCTTTTGGCACATATTGGGCACCTTTTGGGAGCTGTTACATTTGCGAAGGGTTGTTCTTCTAGATGAAAAACAAACTGGTACATGCGAAACCACCCAGTACACTGTAATTACAAACTGGAAGCTCATAATTGGTGCATGAACCACTTCCTTTATGAGTTGCTAGGCTTTATTCACAACTTTTCTCACTGGAAGGGCCGTGTCTTCTGGCACTACCTTTAATAATGGTGATAATCATAATAACTGTAATAATGCAGCATTACTTTCTAATTACAAAGAAAATTTCTTCTAAAGAGCTCAAAGTACTTCACAGACATTATCTCATTCATTCTTGTAACCTCTGTGTGCTGCCTGTCGGTCACTAGCATGATCATAGTAACAAGGTGGTCACGTCCCACTTCTCAGTACTCTCATAAGGCCCAGAAGGCAAGGGAGCCTTCCTACTTCTCAAACTCCGGCAGAAACTTTTGGCTATTTCTGAATAGTCTTTATTACACAGCTTTAGAGATCAGTAATGGTATAGAACGCATTACATGCCAGCTGCACCTTGATAGAAGGAGACTTTCGTGGCTTTGGAATATCCTTAGAAGGTGCCCCTCTAAAGACACAATGCTCTACATTCTGTGTGAATGGAGAACCCCCACATACACAAATTCACCCTAGCTGCCAATGACCTGCTACTGCTGCTCTTTCACATGTGGACCCTAACATACTGATCTGCCTCCAAAATGGGGCTCAGCAAACTGCCTCGTAGGCCAAACCTGGCTAAGAAGGTTTTTTATGTTTTTAAACAGTTACGTGTATAAAATGATTAAGTAAGTCCTCCATTTTGCCTCCTGGATCCCAGAATCTAAAATATTTACTATGTGGTTATTTACTTTAAAAGTTTGCCAACCCCTACTTCAGAGAGTAGGGCAGAAGCAGAAAGGCCTGGACAGTAGGAGGTGAGCAAAACGGCTGGTACCCGAGGAATGCCATACCATACCCAGTGGGGAAAGGTACTGATGCTAAGATTCATAAGACAGTAATTAACCTGGCAGAAAAAGGTAAGAACTAGTCATGAGTCCTCGGTGCTCTATATGCACATTTAATTTCTCAGAGAGATTATTTCTCAGGTCCTAACTATACTTTTGCAGAAAAACTTAGTCTATATGTCTCTAATATGGCTACACTGAGTGATATTTTTTTGTTTCCTTTTGAGGTTCAGATATTCAAGCCATTGAACTGTCATACAACTGCTGAGATTGTTAAACTTATGTGTATTTTTAACTGTATGTATTGCTTGTGGTCCAGGCTATTTCATTTTTACCAGAAAAAAAAGAATTAAAAGCATAGTTATGACACACTGTGGAGATGTTTACTAGTCTTCGTAAATGGTGGGTGTGGTAGCTTTGACTTATTCATGTTCACATGGTATTTTGCTTTTCTGATCTCTCAGTTTTGGATTAAGCTACAGCCTAAATTTGAAGGCATGTAATATTCAGAACCTGCTTAGAGACAGAGTTTGATAAGAATCTGGAGGAGAAGACAGATGGGTTGATGGGTCTCGTCTTTCAGGGTCACAAAACACTATTAGACTGTTTGTTCTGTTTCTGAGGCTAGCATTGTTTTCTTTTCTGGTCCCCTAGGTCCCCATGTACCCCTCAGCTTGGCATTTTGATTCTTTTTTTCCTTTCTTTCATTTCTTCACATTATTCTCCCTTCGGACCAACAATTTGACAAAATAAAACGAGAATGTTGGAATCTGGTAATATTGGACACCAGTGTCTTCTGTTGGCTGCACCCCAAGTAGTAAATAGAGTTATCTCTGACAATGAAGGACTAAAGGCAAGGTTGAGCACATGTGCCCTGGGCACAGTGTTCTTAGAATGAGTATATAATGACAAGAAATCCATCCCTACGTGTGAGCCTCAGCATTAAATGTCATGAACAGACTTTACCTTGTCTTGTCCCCTCTCATGATACAGAGAAGAAAAGATGAGATGATATAAGCAATCGCTAGAGGATCAGTCAATAGAACAAACCCGTTTGCACTTTGAGAATCATGTCGGCTATAAAAGAGATTTGTCATCAAGCATAGTATCCTGCAAACCAAGAAAACGTATTTGATGGCAAAGATATTAAAATTCTGATATGCTACAACATAGATGGACTTTTAAGATATCATGCTTAATGAGATAAGCTAGACGAAGAAGAACAAATATTATAGGATTCCACTAATACGGGGTACCTAGAATAAGCAAATTCATAGGGACAGAAATAGAGATTACCAGGAACAAAGGTAAGAGAGAAAGAGAAGTTACTGGTTAATGAACACAGAGTTTATGCTGAGGATGATGAAAAAGTTTGGGGTATAAAAAGTGGTGATGGTTACATAACACTGTGAATGTTTTTAATGCCACTGAACTATATACTTGGTATGTGTATTTCACCACAATAAAAACAATTATTAACAATAACGCGTGATATTGACTTTAATCCTTGGTTTTTGCTGAAGAACTACTTTTTAATTCACATTTTAGGATTCTCTTCTCATTGTTAGGAAGGTGGTTTTCTAACTTGAAACTGACATCAAAGCTGCCTGAAACAGCAGCTGTGATTCTGCATTCCTCTCCAAGAACTGGAATTATGTGTGTAGCTGTAATTTCAGCACATGTAGACTGAGCTTGTAATACATGTATTATAGAGCAGAGCAACAATTCATCTTAATGATGGTATGTGAGAGAACATCTCGGCAGGGCACCTTAATGAAATGACAATTGGTTGAAGACTTAGAAGATTAAAAATACCCAAGACTTTCAGAAGCCATATCTATTCTCATTTGGATCTTTTAAAAGATAGTGTAAAATGTTCTCTGCTAAATACAAGAAAGCTTATAACAAATAGAGTAAAAATTTTTAAATACATTTTTAAGGATGGAGCCATTAGAAATGTCTAACTAGAGAAGCTAAAAATATAAAACAAATTCTCAAGTTGGAATATATCATATAGACATCTTCTGGCAGAAACTTCCTAGTGAATGGACTAAAATATTACAAAAGGGTTTAGATTCTCTTAAAACAAAGTACTTATAATTCCCTCTATGGAGTAGATATTCTTGGTCAAATCCTATGTTAGACACAGTTCATACATTCTATCATTTAACTCAGAACAGTTTTATGAGGCAGGTAGTAGTAAATCTACTACACGGACGAGAAAACTGAGGCTCAGAGGTGTTAATTAACTGAAACTCATAGTAGACAAGCCTTCATTTTCATTAAGGCATGACTATCATTTAATAATAAAAACATGGCTATATTGTCCCAAACATCCTATTTTATAATCACATAGATAATATCACAGAGAGAAAAATTATAGTCAGGCAAAACCTCCTCTTAGAGGTCCAATACATCAAAAAAAAAAAAAAAAAAAGGCAATATATTTGATGACGATAATTCTAAATTCTTTCCATAGCTCCAGAATGACCCAATTTAGTCCCGAGAGACTCTGATTTAACATGTTCCATAAGCACAGCGCTATTGCTGTGCTTGTGTTGTCCTCTGAGCAGAATCTAGATGTACTAAATACAAGTAGGGTGATGATACTAGGTCAAAGTTATCCTAAACTCAACAATATTAACTAAACAACTTATTATAAATCAGACACTAGCTCTCCAAAGATCTTCAAAAGAGAACTAACCATTTTTGGGGGGTACCGTATTAGGTTATTTTACACAAAGTCTGGAGACATTTTTGGTTGTTACAACTAAGAGAGCGGAATACATGCTACTGGCATCTCAGGGGTAGAGACCAGGGATACTGCTGAACATCCTACAATGCATATGACAACTGCTGACAACAAAGAATTATTTAACCCAAAGTCCAATGATAGTGCCAAGATTGAGAAGTCCTAATGCAGAGAACATTCTGAAACCAGCTGGCTGATGTTTAATCAGTGCGGTTAAAAGGAGAGCCACATGTGAATACATTTTACAGAGTATAGGCATACCCTGGGCCACATATCAAGTTTGCCACTGCTGTTTCAGTCTCCTCTGACATCCTAAATCTACTTATTAGATATAGTGTTCTTGGTGCTGTCTCTATTTGCCTTTGGGTCAAAGTTTCTAAAAACCATTAGCCCTAATACAAAATGAACATTCTTTCCTGGAAGTAAAAATAATTTCATAGGGGATAAAATGTGAAAAGTCACAAAGAATATATTTCTAATTATGGAATATACGTATGAGCTGACAGTGTGGACGGATTTAGCTTTGTGGCGGGGATACTTTGAGAGGCTTAGAGGTAGTGCCTCTCCTATATGAATGACCTTTTTCTCCATCTCAGTATAAGACAAGCCTTGGCTAACTATGAAATTTATGTTAGGCATGGCATCACCAAGTGGTAACCAACAGAAGGGATACATATCAAAGGACCACAGTCATTTACAGACTATAAACAGTCTTAAAATAACTGTGTTCTATATAATAGTAACATCACCATTCTGAAGAAAAGAGCAACTGTGTCAGTTTTCTTGTAAATGAATTAAAAAATATAATTAGAAAATGCTATTTATTTTAAAAATTTCTATCACAATTAAAACACCCAGTGGCTCCTTTAGTTATATCAAGTGGACTGCTGTTCAAATCAAGTCATACTGAATCCCTGGGCTCTTATGCCTCAAGATATAATTCTATAATATAAATAACTATGTACATAACTATATAAACACATATGCAAAACATAGAAAACATTAAAATTAGAATCAATATAAAATTGTTACATAATAGAGAAAGAAAAAGCACATAAATCAATATTTTGTAATCTCTGGGTCAGTGGGTTTCAAAATGCTTCCTGCTGAGACTCAGTTTCCAACGCTATACCATGGGAGGCATGGAGAGAAGAAAGCAGATGCAAGCTGAAAAATAAAGTTTGAGAACCACTGTTCTAGAGTGTTTCTAGTGTAAGAAATGTTTAAAATAATTTTAAAAAATATTTTTAATTCCTCAACAAAATATTAATAAACCTAATTCAACAACACATTAAAAAGATCATATACTATGCTCGAGTTGGATTTATTCCTGGAATGCAAGGTTAGTTCAAAATCCATAAATTAATTAATGTGATATACCACATTAACAAATTGAAAGATAAAAAGCATATGATCATATCAATAGATGTGGAAAAGGCATTTGACAAAATCCAGCATTGATTTGTGATAAAAACTCTCAGCAAAGTGGGAATAGAGGGAACATACTTTAACATAATAAAGTCTGTATATGACAAACCCACAGCTAACATCATACTCAGTTGGGAAAAGCTAAAAAGCATTTTTGCTTAATATCAGAAATAAGACAAGGATGTCCATGTTCACCACTTTCATTCAAAATAGTATTGGAAGTCCTAGACACAGCAATCAGACAGATGACTTGACACTGTATAAAGAGAATCCTAAAGATTCCACCAAAAAACTGGTAAAACTGATAAATTCAGTAAAGTAGTAGGATAAAAAATTAATATTCAGAAATTGGTTACATTTTATACATTAATAATAAATTATCAGAAAGATAAATTAAGAAAACAATCCTATTTACAATTACATTAAAAAAATCACCTAGGAATCAATTTAACCAAGGAGGTAAATTACTTGTACTCTGAAAATTAAAGTGACAGAAGAAAGAAATTGAAGAAGATACAAATAAATGAAAGCATATACCATGCTCATGGATAGGAAGGCTTAACATCATTATAATGTCCATACTATCCACAGGAATGTACGAATTCAATGTAATCCCTATCAAAATACCAATGGCATTTTTCACAGAACTAAAACAAATAATCCTAAAACTTACATGGAACTATAAAAGACCCCGAATAGCCACAGCAATCTTGAGAAATAAGAACAAAGTTGGAGGTAATACTCTACCTGATATCAAACTGTACTACAAGGCTATAGTAATCAAAACAGCATGGTACTGGCATAAAACAGACATATCAATCAATGGAACAGAATAGAGAGCCCAGAAATAAATCCATGACCATATAGGCAAGAATATACAATGGGGTAAAGACAGTCTCTTCAATAATTGGTACTGGGAAATTGGACAGATATTGCAGAAAAAAAAAAAACAAATGAAACTGGACCACCTTCTTACTCCACATACAAGAATAAACTCAAAACAGATTAAAGACTTAAGTGTAATACCTGAAACCATAAAACTCCTAGAAAAAAAAAATATGGACAGTAAACTTTCTGACATTGCTCTTAGTAATATTATTTTCTGATATATCTCTTCGGGCAAAGAAAACAAAAGAAAAAATAAACAAATGGGACTACATCAAGCTAAAGAGTTTTGCACAGCAAAGAAAACCATCAACAAAATGAAAAGACAACCTACTGAATGGGAAGTGATATTTGCCAATGATATATCTGATAAGGAGTTCATATGCAAAATTTATAAAGAATTCATACCACTCAACACCAAAAACTCCCATAAACAATCCAATTAAAAAATGGACAGAGGATCTGAACAGGCATTTCTCCAAAGAGGATATACAGATGGCCAAGAGACATATGAAAAAAAATGCTCAATGTCACTAATCATCAGAGAAATGCAACTTAAAACCACAATGAGATATCACCTCACATTTGTCAGAATAGATATCAACAAATCAACAAACAAGTGTGGCGAGTATGTGGAGAATCCTCAAACACTGTTCCTGCAATTGCAAATGGGTGCAGCCACTATGGAAAACAGTATGGAGGTTCCTCAAAAAATTAAAAATAAGCTACCTTATGACCCAGCTATTCCACTTCTGGCTATTTATCCAAAGAAATGCAAAACACTAATTTGAAAGATACATGCACCCCTATGTTCATTGCAGCATTACTTACAGTAGCCAAGATATGGAAGCAACTTAAGTGCCCATCAATAGATGAACAGATAAAGCAAAAGTGATACATATATACAATATAATATTAATCATATAAAAAAGTGAAATTGTACCATTTATGACGACCTAAATGGACATAGAGAGTATTACACTAAGTGAAATAAGTCAGACAAAGAAAGACAAATATCATATGATCTCACTTACATGTAGAATCTAAAGGACAAAACAAATGAAAAAACAAAATGGAAACAGATGTATAGATACAGAAAACAAACTGGTTGCTGCCAGATGGGAGGGAAGTTAGAGGATGTTAGTAAAAAAGGTGAAGTGATTAAGAAGCACAAATTGATAATTACAAAATAGTCACGGGGATGTAAAGTACAGCATAGGAAACATCGTCAATAATACTGTAATAAGTATGTATAGTGCCAGGTGAGTACTAGACTTAACAGGGGGACCACTTCATAAATTATATAAATGTCTAACCACTATGCTGTACACCTGAAAGTAACATAAAATAATACTGAATGGCAACTCTAATTGAAAAATAAATAAATAAATAAATAAATAAAATTTTAAACTTTTAAAAAAGGTAAAAATACATAAGATCTGAAAAATACAATGAAATGTATTTTTTTAAAAAAAATCTTTTAATTCACTCGAAGATTTAGAATAAACATAATCATGAAAAGTTCAGTCAGATGGAAGGAAGGTAAGAGGCACAGTTTTGCAAGTGTGGTTGATTGGTAATAACTGGAAGAGCTCCCTCATCTACATTACATTCCAAACGAGCTCAGATAACTTTGTAGTTGTTACGTGTCTATGCATATGTCTTAACAAGACTCAGCTCCTGAAGGGCCTGGTCATGTTGGGCTTGTTTTTCAGTTTCCAGCACCAGCACAGCAACAGGTATACTGCCAAGTCCTCAGTGTGTTTGTTGAACTAAATTGTTAAATGTCACAAATTAATTCTGTGCATCATACACATAGAATCCAAACAACATTAAATGCTGTAGCTGTTTTTCCCTCATTTTGGGAGACATTTATTGGCCAGGACCAAGTATAATTTGTTTCTAGGGCTTCCCTCCACCAAATTCCCAGAGGAAATTACACTACAAATATAACAATTTCTCTTTCTCTGTATTTAACAACTAACAAAAACAGAAACCATCATTACTCAATATAAAGAGCTTACCTACTACATACATAAAAATTTGGGGAGCATTTATGCATGTAGAACAAATAATAGTAATATTTCTAGACATCTCAGGCAGGTTAATGGGAAGCAAAGCAATTTCAAGTGAAATCCATAAAGGTCTAGGTAATTTCAGAAAATTATAGGCCAAGTTTCAGATTTATGTGGGCTCAAGACACCAGATACACAAGTCTCCCCCAAAGGAGAAAAGGTCCACCACCAACAAAATAAAAGTAGGTTGTACAAATGTATATAAACCAAAATTAATGAGTTTCCCATAGTTCTAAAAATATGTCTACTTCATTTCATTTCCTTTTAATTATTGTGAGAACCACAAGGCTGAAGTCAACCAAAGTATCCTCAAAATGTACTTCTTAGAAAATAATGTTAATTCAAACTTATTATTAATTTAGGTTATAGGACTATAATTGTGTAACACAGTAACTTACAGTTTATATTAACAGTAACACAGAAACATTATGTAAAAAGGATCATGGAGACTAGCAACAAAGAATAAATAATATAGAAGAGAAAGGACAGCCCTAATTTCTATGAGAAATAGACTGTACTTATCATCTGGTAATTTGGGATTTCTGTAACATGCTCTGGAATGTGTAACCCTTATATTCACTATGGCTGTTGCTCTCTCCCTCTTTTCCAGCCTTTGTCTGTGTTTTACTCATTCTGGTTTCTTTCTCCACCCTCTCCTTTGTATATTCTCCCCTTCCATCTCTTGCAAGAGCTAACCCCTGTTTTGTATTTCTGCTCATTTGAATCCCATTATGTAGTCAAAACACACACATATGCACACATGCACACACACACCAGATACACAAACACTTGGAAGAGTTCCTACCATGCTCAAGATCACTCATTCAGTCTCAGTGAAAATTTTAGTATTTCTTCTCAGTATTAAGAAGCTAATTTCCTTGTGAAAGTCAGATAAGAATTTTAGTCCATGAATAAAATATGTGAAAGGGACACATGCTCAGATAGAATAAAAAATAAAAATTAGGTAATGAAGACACATATAGGAAACATGTTTTTCTCCCTATAAAAATTATATTCTGGTTAAAAGTTTAGAAAATACAGAGAAATATACAGAAGCAAATTAAAATCACCTATAATCCTGCCATAAGAGATGTAATCATTGCTCATTCCTTGTTATATTTCCTTCCAAATTTTAACTTATATGTTCATATACATGTATAAACACATTAAAAATAACAAAATTGGAAGTTTACCCTGTGTGTATATATACGCACATATATACATACACATATATTTAGTTATACATTTAAAATTTTATTTTGAGCAATTTTTATTTTATTTTATTTTATGTTTTATTAAGTTTATTGGGGTAACATTGGTTAATACAATTATATAATTTTCAGGCGTACATTATAATTTGACATCTATATATTCTATTGTGTGTTTACCACCCAAAGTCCAGTTTCCTTCAGCTACCATATATTTGATCCCTTTTTCCCACTTTGCCCTCCCCCTATACCCCTAAATTTGATCCCCTTTACCTCATCTATCTCCCCGCTCCTCCCCTGCCGCTACTCTCTGGTAACCACTAGTCTATAGTCTATGTCCTTGACCTGTTCATTTGGTGCTTTTAGGTTTATATCCCACATATAAGTGATATCATGTGATTTTCAACTTTTTCTGCCTTGTTTATTTCACTTAGCATGGTTGTTTCAAGGTCCGCCCATGTTGTTGCAAATGGTAGTATTTCATCTCTTCTTATGGCTGAGTAATATTCCATTGTATATATGTACCACGGCTTCTTTAGCCAATCATCTATCGCAGGACACTTTGGTTGCTTCCATGTCCTGGCCACTGTGAATAATGCTGCTAGGAACATCGGTGTGCAAATATCTTTTAAGATATGGATTTTCAAGTTTTTGGGGGATAAATACCCAGTAGAGGGATTGCTGGATCATATGGTAGATCAATTCTTAGTTTTTCTGAGGAAACTCCATACTGTTTACTGTTAATTTTTAAACATTCTAGAATAATTTGGCTTAAAAAAATAAGATCATTTTTTTTTTAAAAAAAAAGCAAAGTATAACAGACTTCCTAAGGGAATTTGCAACTCATCCTCAAAGTAAAAATGTAACATTGTAATTGGTTGGGAAGGTAGAGGACAGACCTAGAATGGTGTTACTAATTAGTTTAAAACCATGAGTTCGATCTCTGAATGGATGAGTTTAGCATCACACATACAAAAGCTCTATTCTGTGGCCCTGGAATATCCCCGAGCCATAAACAGTGGTTTAGTACCTACCCTGAGAGCGTGCATGGCTGGGGAAACCCAGGTTTCATAAACCTATCTGGGCACCACAGCCCTTAAGTTAGAGTAACAATTTCTTACATACCGAAAAACACTATTCCACAGAATGCACTTTAGGAAATGCTGGACATAGTATTTAAACTTCCCAGTGTGACACCATGTGAGGAACTTTGTGATCTGGCCCACACAACTTTAGAGACATAATGGGCTCCGGAATCAGATAAATTTGAGTTTGAATCCCTTACCCTTGTAAGCCTCATTTTCCTCATCTATGAAAGAGATTAACAACGCCACTTTGCATGTAATTGTGAGGATGAGAAATAAAATGAAACAAGATTTAACATATTAGCCTCTCAATAAATGGTGGTTGTCTTCATTGCTATTTTACTGCCTTTTCCAACATATCTACTCTATTCCCCCCATACGAGGCCTCTCCTCAAGCCCAGGGACTCCCAATAGGCATTCTGCTAGCCATCTACTAGGTATACCATAAAGTTTTAACAAATGTGCAAGTTTGTTGTTGTTGCTACAATTGAATGTTCATTGTGTTCTGCCATTATCTGTCAGATGGAATATTCAGCTGAGAGGATGTGGGGTGCTCAGTAAGAGGTCAAAGCCAGTCTAATTCTAAAGTGAGATTTATGGAAATGGGTAACAATTCTGCCTCATTAGTACATATGAGCAGGGGAGTAAACTATTCAACCCAAATATAATCACATTGCTTACAAGAGACCACTTGGGCAGTGTCATAACTAGGGCACTTTTTATATGCTGGAAAATAGTCTTACAGTGTAGTGCCAGTTGGGTCAACTGATTTGTTGACCGTTGCCTGGAGACTTTTCATCCCTTAAAAAGGGCTGCCCACAGTTCTGGGGTTGCATGAAGAAAGCACTTGAGAATCACTTCCCCAGTCACCTCAAACCACTCATGGTTCCCTTACACCAAGCTCTTTCTTGTTCCCTTGACTTGGCACAAAAAAAAAAAAAAAAAAAAAAAAAAAGCAAAAAAGACTCTTCTACTTGTCAGTCTGGTAAACTTTACTTTTGGCACATTGTTAAAATGTTTATTTACCATCTAAAATCCAGGGAAGGGGTAAATTATAAATAGTAGCCTAGAAGACAGAAGACAAAAATGAGAAGATAATAATGCTATAAGAAATTCAGAAATGATGGAGAACTTGGTGAGTACAAAAATAGATTTTAAAAATATGAGCATTTTAAGCCACTGCATGGTTCTCTGTGACAGAATTTATACACATTATTGGTTCTGAAGAGGAAATAACAATGCTTCCCCCAGGCACTGCTGTTGGGGATGTTTACTGAAATTACACATAAGAAGTATCACGGCACTGTGCTTGTATACCAGAAGGATCAGCTCTTCCCTTTAATGGCTGGGGAATATACCCCTGGCCTGGAGAATATAAACCCAGGCCAAATTGTTTAGTTATTCTGAATAATCCTAAAGTGAAACTCAGAAATCTGCATTTTACATAAGTTCACTAATTGATTCTGATGCATATGATCCACAACCACACTTTGAAAAACAAATCTAAGTCATTTTCCAGCTAATAAAAAAAATATAACTGAATCACAAAACACAATTTTAAGACTTAGAGAAGCACAGACATTCACATACGCACCTATGTTTCTAACACTAGGAAACAGAACACTGACTCCTAAACACTCAAAACCACGTTAGCATCCTTTCTCAGCAAATAGCACTAAAATATACTATTATGAACTGAATTGTATCTTCCCTAAATTCATATGTTGAAGCTCTAACTTCCAATGTGACTGCAGTGGAGATAAAGCCTTTGAGGAAACAAGTAAGGTCCTTATAAGAAGAGGCAGAGACACTGCCTCCACACAGAGGAAGGCACAATGAGAAGGCGGCTGGTGTCTGCAAGCCAGGAAGACAACCCTGCTGGCACGTTGATCTTGGACTTTCAACCTTCAAAACTGTGAGAAAATAAAATTATTTTGTTTAAGTCACCAGTCTGTGGTATTCTGTTATGGCAGCTTGAGCTAGCTAATACATCTACCGTTCTAACAAATAAGAATATATTTGCTGTGGTCTAGAGATATTTTCTATTAATGAGTATTATTGATGGACACAACCATATGCCTCTGAAAAAAAAATTCTAAGGAAAAGATGTTTTTACAGGTCTTTAAATATGGAGGAATTTTTAAAAAACAATGACGTTTTGGTTTTAGCCTGGTACTTAAAATTTAGCCAGACATTAAAATTTCTGAATAAAATGTGTAATTAAAAAAAAGTCTGAACAAACTGAAAAAAATAAACAAATATTAGCTCTATCAGAGAAGTGAGGTCACAGGGCAAACCACTGCCCCAAATATTGGAGAGACAGACAGGTAGATACAAAGAATCACAACTTACTGGAGCAGAAAACACTATAAGAACCTGTGGTAAGAAAACTTGAACAGTAATTGACGAATTGCTGGAGGCTTAGTGTGGGCAAGTCTGAGAGATAACTCAGTGGGGACCCAGTTATAGGGTGGCTCCTACACTTTTGTGGCCTTTTCCCCCCGGAGTTCTACCAGGTCCCCACAGTTTATATTAGAGAAAAATCTTGTGTTTCTGATAGGAGGAGGGGAAAATAACCATTTTGAAATATGTTAGAATATTCTTTTCTTAACAAGTCCTGCCTTCAAGAGAAACTGTTTTATCAGAGCCTAACCTCCTGGGGATTTATCAAAACCTAAGCAATCTGAAGGATTGGAAATACCCAACTCCAGCCCCCACCGGCCATCCTGTCCCACACTGGGGGACGGGGACTGAGAAGCACAGCAGCCCAGAGGCACAGGCTCACTAAAACACTGAAACCCAATCACAGGGCTGTAAACGGCTTCTCTCTCCTTCATATCTCATTACCATACCACTAATGGCCTATTTAATTCTTTTATCCAGTATGTCATTCCTAGCTTTCAACAACAAATTACAAGGCATACTAAAAGGCAAAAAATGCAGTTTATATAGAGAGAGTAACCATTAAAATGAGACTCAGATATGTCAAGGATGTTGGAATTCCTAGATTGCAGATTTAAAATGACTATGATTAATATGCTAAAAGCTCTAATGGATAAAGCAGGCAGCATATAAGAACAGATGGGCAATGTAAGCAGAGGTAGAAATTCTAAGAAAGAATGAAAAAGAAATGCTAAAGATCAAAAACATAATGAAAAAGAAGGATGCCTCTGATAGGCTCATTAGTAGACTGCACATGGCTGAGGAAAGAATCTCTGAGTTTTAGGATATGTCAATGGAAACCTCCAAAACTAAAGAGAAAAAAGACCTGAAAAAGATGGAACAGAATATCCAAGAACTGTGGGACAATTACAAAAGGTATAATACCTGCATAATTGTAATATCAAAAAAAGAAAAGAGAAACAATAAAAATATTAAAGCAATAATGACTGAGAATTTCCCTAAATTAATGTCAGATACGAATCCACAGATGCTGGAAGCTCAGAAAACCAAGCAGGATAAATTGGGGGGATGCGGGGGCGGGGGAGGAGGAGTGGAGCGGGGGATAGAAGAAGAAAACAAAAACCTGCAGAAAATCAAAGATAAAGAAAAAAAATCTTGAAAAAAAGCCAGAGGGGGAAAAAAACACCTTACCTATAAAGGATTAAAGATAAGAATTACCTCCAATATCTCCTCAGAAACCATGAAAATAAGAAGAGAGTGAAGTGAAATATTTAGTGTAAAGAAAAATAAAACCCACTAACATAGAATTCTGTATCCTGTAAGATTATCCTTCAAAAATGAAGGAGAAATGAGGTGACAGACAAACAAAAATGAGGGAATTTGTTGCCAGTAGACCTGCCTTGCAAGAAATGTTAAAATAAATTCTTCAGAGAGAAGGAGAATGATATAGGTCAGAAACTTGGATCTATGTTTTTGTTTTTGTTTTTTTAAAAAAAGAGTATTAGAGAAGGAATAAGTAAAAATAAAATAAAAACTTTTATTTTTCTTATTCTTAATTGATCTAACAGGTAACAGTTTGTTCAAAATAACAGTAGCAGCATATATGATTATTATAGATTATGTATAAGTAAAATGAATGACAACGTTATAAAGGGTGGGAGGGAGAAATTAGGGACATTGGTTATTATAAGGTACTTGTACTACCTGTGAAGCAATGTAGTATTATTTGAAAGTAGACTTGGATTTATTGTAAAGGTATATTGTGAACTCTAGGGCAATAACTAAAAAAGCAAAAAAAAAAAATAATAATAATAAAGTATTATTAATATACTAAAAAAGAAGAGGAAAGAGAATCATATAAAATGCTCAATTAAAACCAAAATGGCATAAAAAAGGAAGACTAAGACAGGAACAAAGGGCAATGCATAGAAAATAATAACAAACAAGGTAGATATTAATACGATTAGAAGCTTGATTCATAACTGCCAAGATGTCTTTCAGTTGGTGAACGGACAAATAAACCGTGGTACATCCAGACAATAGAAGATGATTCAGCATTAAAAAGAAATGAGCTACCAGGCCACGAAAAAGATATGAAGGTACATTAAATGTGTATTGTTAAGTAAAAGAGGCCAACTTGAAGAAGCCAAATACTGTATGATTCCAAATATATGACTTTCTAGAAAAGGCAAAATTATAGACAGTAAAAAGATCATTGGTTGCCAGGGGTTGGGGAAAGGAAAGGATGAATAGGAGAAATCCAGAGGATTTTTAGGACTGTAAAACTACTCTGCATAATACTATAATAGTGGATACATGTCATTACATATTTGTCTAAACCCATAGAATGTACAACGCCAAGAATCAACCCTAATGTAAATTATGGACTTTGGGTGATAATAATGTGTCAGTGTAAGTTCATCAATTGTAACAAACGTGCCACTCTGGTGCTGGATTTTGACGAGTGAGGCTGTGCATGTATCGGGGGCAGGGGAGTAAGGGAGTATGGAGTACTCTACTTTCTGCTCAATTTTGCTAGCTGAAACTGCTCTAAAAATAAAGTCTACTAAAATGTATAATTTTAAGAATATCTACTTAGTGACTCTAGGAGATTCCTTTAATATACCCTTTTTTCAAATGAATTTCTTCTTTTCTGTCAAAACTTTCAAACACTCCTCGATGTTCTCTACCTCCACTTAAGCTCCTTCTCTAATGGTACTCAATTCCTGATTCAAAATTGAACTATTTTCTGCCCCAACTCTTTAAATACTCTGGCTTTCTCATGGTCCGTCAGGAGGTGATCATGAAAAAGCTGACATGAGCCATGGTAACCACCCCACTATGTTCCCTGGTTACTCTTGGGCCCTGTTGCATCCTGCTGCCACTTCCCTTTTTTTCAGATCTCTGGTTTTCAAGTTACCCTTCCTGGCCACCCGATCCTTTGTGCATCAGTTTCAGTTACCATCCTCTCCCAGGCCTCTTGATTCTCCGGACATCAGCATCATCCACAGCCCAAGGCTGGCAAGAGCCCTTTCGCTTCTGTGGTCCTTCAAAATACTCACTCGTGGGACAATAATCTAGGTGCTCCACTGACCACCAGGGAGGGAGCATCTGCACTGATCTTTTGACATCCAATCACTGAATCCAACAATCTCTTCTAAATTCCTGTATCTGTCAGATTATGGAAATATCTGTCGACCGAACATTACTTTCTTCTTCAAATTCTCCTCCTTTGGCTTAGAACACTGTAGTATATTGGTTCTGCTCTTATATCCCTTTCCTGCACCTCCTCCTCCTTCTGCCCACTAAAAGTGACCATTTTTCAAAGTTTGGCCCTTGGCCTCGTGATTGTCTCCATGCAAAACTTCTTTCTTGTGTTTCATTCATCCCCACAGCTTTGAGTCAATATGCATCCACAAATCTACATTTCCAAACTACAACTATAATGCTGGAAAGATTTTAACTTCGATTTAGTTCACTTTGACTGACAGTGAAGCCTCTGCATGGTCAAGCCCCTGACTACTGCTCCTGAGGAATACAAATATGAAGAAGCACAGTCTTCCTGGAGCTCACTCTCTGACGGTATACGAATATTCTAACACACAAAGACTGCTACGGATTGTCCTCAACTTTTAGATGTATGAATTTCTCAGCCAAGGCCAGAGTGTTTCCATACTCCTGGGGAAACACCCAGGAGAATGGCAGCAACCCTCCCGCTTCAAGGACCTTGGGGCTTTGTCTTAGCAGCCCCTCTCTGACTGTCCTTTTTGGCTCTACTCTCCAAAGATCTTCTAACATCTTACTACCAGGACCTGGAGTTTGCTTAAGCTCCTGGAAAACCAGATAGATAAATGTCCCTTGACCAGGTCAACCTTCTTCTCCCAACTCTTTCCATTCTAGTTTTAGGCAATACTGGGCTACTAGCACATTGCCAGTGGGGAAGCCTCACTGGGGTCCCCTGGGTGTGGGAAGCAGCCAGCAGAGGCCCTGTTCCGCTGATAATGTGTTGACAGAAATGAAGATGCTTTCCTCTCATCTCTGCTCAGGATACGTCTCAAGTCCTTAAAAACTCTTGAATAAATACTATATAATAGTTTCCTTTACAGTAGGCTTTAATGTGCTCTGTGGATTGTCATATGGGGGAAAAAAAAGAGCTTTGAATCCAATGAGATCACTGTTCCAGCAAACACAGTGGGAAGGCCCCTGGGGAGATATCTAAAAGGCTTTTGCAAATTCAGATTTGATATACAAAAGAATTTGGGTTAGAGACAGTGATACACTAGGGCCTCTTCCAATTTACTAGATTTGATTGTTAAACATTGAGGGATTTTGTGGGCTGGTTGTTAAAACATTGTAGCTTGAAACCAGCCAAAGTGGGAGTATTTACACCATAGAAATCGGCAAAGGCTACATATTAGGTTTTGCTTTGTTTTTTCCTCTTCAAGAAGTAGTCTATGAGCATACCACTGATAGAGACAAAGTTTGAGAGCTATAAAAATGAAAGTAATAGGAGTGGTTATATTTTCTGCATAGTTATATACTTTGAGGTATATCAGTATAAGCCAGCAAGCAGTCCCCAACCTTTTTGGCAGCAAGGTCCAGTGCTCTGATAAGAATCTAATGCCTGATGATCTGAGGTGGAGCTGAGGAGGTGATGCTAGGTGATGCTAGTGCTAGGGAGCAGCTACAAATACAAATGAAGCTTTGCCTGCCCACCGGCTGCTCAGCTCCTGCTGTGCAGACGGGTTCCTAACAGACCATAGATTGGTACTGGTCCACAGCCAGGGGTTGGAGGGCTGCAGATATAAGCAATGAATATATGTGAATTAACTTTAATCCATACCCTGGGGGCAGTTAGTTAACATTGGAAGTAACCTAACCATGAATACACAAGCAATGGTTGTAAACTCTATAATCACTTTAGATATTATAGAAGTTTGTACCAGAGGTTTGTCAGCACAAGAAATGTTTGAAATCAGTTTCTGTTGTTGGCAGTGGTGGTGAAATGAGTGGTGTTCAAGATATGTGGTAGGTTAGAACAGGTCATAAAAATCCATCAAGCCCTAAAAGCCGAACACTTAACTGCCCTCTGCAGTTCCATTTGTCCATCACTCTCCCTGCCACCCCATTAAAGGAACCAGTTACAAAGCTGGTGGTTCTCACCCAGAGAATATTCTTGTCTCCATCTTGGAGTCGATCTCCCATGCAAGGTGTTTGCTAGAGTGTTTAAGGACAGAAAGTAGCGATGTCATCATAATAAGGTTTTTAAACTGTTTTTGTGCCTTCTTGCTAAAATAGATGTATATTTGGCATTGGACTTAGATTTGCTTTCACTGTAAAATGCCACTTGGTCACAAGGGATGAGGGAGACACTAGTGGTTACCAACTTTTATCAAAAGAATCTGATAGTTTCTGACAGCCATTTTGACTGAGGTCAGTTTGTGATGGAAGAGAATAAGAGCTCACAAAGAACTCAGAGCTTCAGCCCCTTACTCATGGGTTGATGCCAAGTTGCCCCAAAAGATCTTTATTTATCCATGATGCCTTGCCTTATTGACCTTACACATTGCCTTAAGATTAATCTCGTTATTAATTAATCATGTTATTCCTCTACTCTAAAACTTTCCATGATATTCTATTAACTAAAAGAAAAAAATCTGTTAACCAGATATTCAGAATCATTCATAATCCGGTTCCAATCTAAATTCCTAATTTAATTCCTAATTCCTAATTCTTTCATTCTAACCAGATTGCTTTAAACAGTCTTCAAAATCAACTATGTGCTTTTCTTTGTAAGTGATGTGCTATTTTAATAATGCTCTATACCAATGACTCTCAAAGTACTGTTTCTCAGGCCCCACCCAGACCTATTGAATCCCAAAGCCAGAGGATGTGCTTCTCAGGCCCCACCCAGACCTATTGAATCCCAAAGCCAGAGGATGTGCCAAGGAATCTGAATTTTCAACAAGCCCTTAAGGTGATTCTGATGCATGTCTAGAGAACCGCTGATCTGATCTGCACTGAACTTCTGCTGAGTCCATCAGCTTCTGGTTTTAAGACCCAGATCAAACCCCGACTCTCAATGAAGATTTTCTTCAACCACCCCAAGCAAAATTGAAGTCTCTATCTTATAAAAATCTGAAATATTAATTGTTTGTACCACATATTTATCTTTTACTGTTATTTAAAAAAAAATTTTAAAGACATACATATTTAATTTCCATTTAGACTGCAAGCTACCCAACAGAAGGAACTTCTTATACCTCCCTTAACACCTAGCAAAGTTTCTATTGTTGAGTAAGGAGAGGATAATGGAATTTGATGAGGTTTCCATCATTAGCACTGATCCTTATAAGGGACGTGTAATGCATGCTACAGTGCACCACCCAGATCTCCCACAAGACTGAGACATTCCTCGTCCCAGCTCCTTAGGAGTCCTACTTGCTGAAGGCTCACAGATGAGCCTCTCTCTAGACGTTTCCCATAACCAAACCATCTATCTAGGCTCACACCTTCTCCCTCAGGAAAACATAATACTCATAAAAGGTTTAAAAGTTCAGGAACCCTTAACGTAGGACAATTCAGCAGGGCTATCCCAGATCCAGAGCTCCCCATAGGATAGGTTGAATTCTCTGTTGCAAATGCTTTGCATTTTAACTTTCCCCCGCCTATTCCTGCTTCTTTTTCCCCTAACAACTGTTATTCCTGAAATTATTTCACAATACACCTGCATATAGATCTCAGAGTCTCAGAGCCTGTTTTCTGGAAAACTTGGCCTATGAGAGAAAGCTAGACGGCTCTGGACACTGACCGCTTTCTGCCCACTTGATGATGCAGAGTTTGATTCAAGAACCAAGAAGGTAGTGTGTGTGTGTGTGTGTGTGTGTGTGTGTGTGTGTGTGTGTAATCTTCCATTAAAGAAAAGCCCACAGACTGTTAGTATAAATTCTTTTAGTAGTATTCTAAGCTTGAGTATAAAAGAATAGTGACACAGAAGGAACTTGGCCTCTCAGTTCTGGCAGGAACCTACCCTGCACCAATAGAATCTGTGGCAGCTGATTCTTCCAATAAAGATTCTGGGGCCTGAGGCACAGCGCAGCTGCTCCTGTTCTGGAGAGGCCCCTCACTTTGAATCTGTTCCTGTGATCTTGGCTAGTTTAATCTGGAGCATAATCTAAATCTAAAGGTGGGTATGTTTGGCAATGTCCTTTTCCTATTCTGTATCCACCTAAAGCTCTACAGTTCCTGCAGTGGGCACCTGCTCTTTAAAACAAAGGCTAAGGCCCTACTCTTTCTTTTGTTTAGAAGGTGGAGAGATGATAGAGAGGATTAGGTTGAGTAGAAGGGATGGAAAGAACCAGTAGACACTATTTATGTAGTATGGTTTGAGATGTGTCAGGAAGATAGCGTTTTCATATGTCTTATATGAATTCTGAAATGCCACTATTCCACCTTTAAATATTTCCTTCTTAAATAACAGAATGAATATGGAAGTCTCTGGTACGAGACAGGCTCTCAAAAGACATGGCCACCTGAGTACAGAACCATGGTGGAATGAATACAGACCTGAAACATGAGGGCAGGAGAGGGGAGAAAAGATGCTCGAAAGGGAGTAGGATCACTCCAAAGGAAAACTGTGCTCTTCACAACTTTTCTGTTTCATAAAAGTAATATCAAATTTTTCACATGAAAGCAACATGGGGAGGAAACCATTGTAGATAAATTCTTACTGCTGTGGGTCACATTATGAAAAATCATTTAGAATGTATGCCCCAATAAAAATGTCATGTAATTACAGTCAATCCTCATTAACCACAGATGCTACATTTGTGAAATCTCCTACCTGCTAACATTTATTTGTAACACCAAAATCAATACTCCTGCTGCTTTTGTGGCCATTTACAGACATGCACATGTGCAGAGAAGCAAAAAATACTGAGTCGGCTGAAGTGCATGTTCCCAGGTGAGTTTGACCAAGGCAACAACTTTGCTTTCTTGTTCCAGCTTTCTTACTCTTAATGAGTCTTATTCACGACCTATTTAGTCCCGCATTTTTGTTAGTGATTTCACTGTTTAAAATGGTCCCCAAGCGTAGTGCTGAAATGCTGTCTCATGTTCCTAAGCGCAAGAAGGCTGTGATGCACCTTATGGAGAAAACGTGTGTGAGCCTGTCACCATGCAGACATGTTATAGTGCTATTGGCTGTGAGTTCAACGCTAACGAATCAATAATATATATTAAATATGGTATCTTTAAACAGAAACACATATTAATCAAGGTTATATGTTTATACAATGTTGTGACCAGAGGCTTGCAGGCAACTAACCTGCATTTCCCCTAGGAGCAAAAGTTCAGTATGTGTTAATTCAGTGTTCCTGGTGGCTTTAAAGAACTGAACTACCACAAATAATGGGTATCGACTGTATTCCCACAGATGGCCTCTCCATGTCCCTACAGAGTCCATAAAAATAATCACATTGAATCTAAAGCCTAGGAGTCTACTGGGCTCAGATATTTACCTTTTCAGGTTTGGGAAGCTGTTATGGACTGAATTGTGTCCCTGCAAAATTCATATATTGAAGCTCTAAACCCCAATATGGTGGTAGTTGGAAATGGGGGCCTTTGTGAGGTACTTAGGCTTAGATGAGGTCTAAATTCCTCATGATAGGATTAACGCCCTCATAAAAAGAGATACTAGGAAGGTTGTTTCCTCTGTCTTCACCAGCCTGCAGCACCAAGGAAAAGCCATGTGAGGGCCCAGCGAGAAGGTGGCTATCTAAAACCCCAAAATAGAGCTCCCACCAGACATCGACACTCCTGGTCTCCAAAACCGTGAGAAATAAATTCCTGTTGTTTAAGGCACCCAGTCTGTGGCATTCCGTTATGGAACCTGAGCTGAATAAGACAGAAGCCGATCCCCACAAAAGCATCTGAACAAGAAGTTCTGAACACACATCAGTATTATTCTAGTATTTCACTAAAAATGTGTGCATTCCCTCTGCAATAAACATTCCAGGACTTGAAGAGTGTTAGTTTCCCAGCTTTGTCTTCCAGTGGAGAATGTTGAGGTGGCTTAGAAGTACAGAAAAAAATTTTTTTTAATGCTGGGTTAGATGCCGAAATAAAGGATTATGGGAGTGCAATATCCTTCCTTTTGTTTCAAAGAAAATTCTCTTCATATTTCCACTGACCAAGATTAAAACTATCCACTAAACAAGGCATAGATACAGCTAACTTTTCAAAAAAAATAATTTTTTTCTGATTATAAAAATATGCAATCATTGTGAAAATTCAAACAATACAGGGAATCACAGAGGTTGTCATTCCAAATTCCATACATAAAAGATAACTATTGTTTGCATTTTAGTGTTTACCCTTCAGATGATCTCAACAATATGTCCTAGACATCAATAATTATGGAGTAAGATAAACATTTTAAACATATGCATACGATTCAGTGGCATTTACAAATCATAATTTATTTTTAATCAACTGTGAAAAACAATGATTTCATACATCTAAGGACACTTGTTGAATTATCTTTTCTGATTAAATTCCTAAAAGAATTATTTCTGAGTCAAAATGAATACGCGTTTAAATTTTAGATAGATGCTGAGAAAAACAATACTTTTATGAGCCTGTCAAGTGTCATTAGGAAAATTTAATCTGAGTTTGAACAAAGATTTTCCACATTCCTCACCTCTTTGAGTTTTCTGGCCAATATAAAGTCTATTGTGTTGACTGTGGCATTAAATTGACCACCATTTCCTTGCAAGTAAAGTTCTATCTATAATGCATGTGTCAATATTCCAAAAGGCCTGATTTCTACCAAAGGCATATTCAATAATCAAAGTCAAGTTAATTAATGCAGAAGCTATACATGCAGAAATAGAGGAAAACAGCCTAACAGGAGGTGCTTTATTCACTTTTAAATTCATCTTGTCTCTACTCATAATTGCTTGTGAATATATCTGTCTTAGTCAGTTTGGGCTGCTATAACAAGATACCATAGACTAGGTGGCTTAATCAACTATTTATTTTGTATGTTTCTGGAAGCTGGGAAATCTAAGATTAAGGCATCAGTAGACCCATTGTCTGGTGAACCCAGATCAAGGCCCCATCAGATTCAGTGTCCATTTGTATATGGCCATCTTCTCATTGTATCTTCACACGATAGAGAGAGAGCTAGTTCTCTTCTTCTTCTTACAAGGACACTAATTCCATCATGGGGCTCTACTCTCATCATCTAATTAATTCCCCAAAGTGTCACCTCCCAATACCATCACAATAGGGCTTCAACATATAAATTAGAGTGGAGGGGAACGCAAACATTCACTCATAACGATATGTTCCAAACATTTGCTTTATGTAATTTTAAATTTTGTGAACTGCTCTAATCTTTTATTTTCAACATCTGGACAAACATCTCCACGTGGATATTCTCTAGACTCTCTGGACCCAATCAAAAATAGAAAAATAAAAAATAATATTATTTGAGTGTAGGATAATTATCAGATGCTGCCTCAAAAACACACTATCACTCATCTTCTGCATGATAAGACTTATTATCTCACTTTTACAGATGAGAGAACTGAAGTTCTTCAATAAGTGATTTGTCTAAGGCCACCGTCCAACCAATAAATGAAGAAAAGAGGAACTACCATTATTAAAACCCTACTATATTTTAGTTATTTTATATACACTTTTTTTCATGTAATCCTCATAGTACCCTGTAAGGTAGGTGTCATCGCTAACATGTAAATGGAGAAAAAGGTTTAAAGAGTTTCCACTCATTCTCTCTGTTTTCTACCACGTAAGGGAGAGTGGTGGGCACATAGTATACATGAGCTAATGAACACATGAGTAACAGCGCCCCTCAGCAAACTACGGGCTTCCTTAGGGTATCAAATAGCCATTTCATTGTCTCATCAAACTTCTAATTTCCTTCAAGAAAAATCTCATTCAAGCCTAAGAAACGAAAGAAAAATAAAATACAAGGGACCACTCCCAGTTGTTTTCAGATATCTGCCAGCTCTCTGAGAGCTGTCTCCCTGCTCAGGAACTGCAATGGCACATTCTACTGATGGTGGGGGACACCGTACATACGCTATCTTAGTATATATTTTCCTCTCAAATTTACCCCCCAAATAACTACCTCTTATTTACAAATTTCAAATATTATCTCACGGTCTCCATGATAAATAAAAACTGACATTTAAAAGAAGATGAATAAGACAAATAATTTCAAAGCCAAATAAGTGTCACTCGTAAATTAAATCTGCAAGTTGGTTCATTTAGTATGCTCAGTCGGGAAGACCTGAGACACAGAGTTAGTCCCCTAAGTGAATTTTTCCTGAGAAATAATTAATTGGCATATTCTATGCTTTTTTAAAGAAAGCAAACACCCTTTAGGAATATAAATTTAATGTCTTTTGCAGCAAATAGAACTAGATTTTTAAAAACTGCCTCTCCCTTCTTTTTGACTCTGAATTTTTGAGACATAACCAAGTACTATGCAGTCTATATAAGTTTTCACAAACAAAAAGCTTCTGAAACCAGTCTTCTGTTTATGGGTCTCCATGCACCATGACTGGACATGTAACCACCGTGTATAACTCGTGAGCAAGGTATTCAGAGTGTCAGAAACGATCAACGTCTGAAGAACACTTAATTCATCTCTTCCATTCACAGAAGCCAAAGACAGAGCCACAGACGATAGAGGTTTAGTGTCTGCGGCACAGAGCAACATAGTACTACAATGTTGGTATTTAAGGCAGAACACCAATAGCAGGGAAGGGACATCCCACCCGCCTTGTCCCCCCGCTTCCTAAGGAACGAAATGTAAGTCGAAGACATTTTGGGAGTCTACCATGGCAAAATTAACAAACAACCTCGAAACTTCTAACTTTTAAAATGTGTGTGTGTGTGTGTGTGTGTGTGTGTGTGTTTTATTAGCATACTCAGTATAGGTATTGTTTCTCTAAAAGTTGTGGGAAAACTCTTGATGTACCTGAAGTGTTAAATCTGAGAAAGTCTATGAAAAGAAGTTTTAAAACGTTCAAGGCTTAAATGAGAGAGACAAATAGGCTTAGGTGAGTAAAAAGGCTTGGGGGTGTGGAGGGAGGGAGGGAGAAAAGTGGGAAGGAGGAAAGGAGAGTTTAATATTCCTAGAGTTCATTATACAAGGTAAAATGCTTGGTAGTTATTATTTACCCAAACTATTCAAGACAAATGAGTCTATTTACTGATGAAAGAGAGAGAGGGAAAACGGGTAGAGACAGAGAAGAAGGGAGGGAGAGAGGGAGTAGGTGGGATGGAGAGGGAGGAAGACAGAGAGAGAGAATGGCTCTGTCCATTTTAAAGTTAATCAGTATCCATGGTGATGTATTTCTCCAAAATAATAAAATGGATTAAGCAGGAGCTAAGGGAAGAAAGAGAGCAGCCATTTTATACCCCCACCCCACCCCCCAATTCAGATGAAATATACATAACATAAGAAAGGGCCGCTGGCAAGTAGCCACAGGAAGAGCACCTGGAAGATTAAAGCTGTGACCATAACATTAACAAAGTACAGACCACACTGAATTAATGAGCACTGGAGATAGACATTCAGTGGAGTCTTAATTTATTTTCCTTTTCTAGCTCATCCTTTAAGAAAATGACAGTGTCTTCTTATCGATTTTACACTCAGAGATCAATCAGAATTGCCCTGACTCAGACAAAATTTACAGCAGTCTCTGACACCGCCCCGAGCATGTGGACCCAAACAGACATTACAAGGAAGCAATAGATCATGTTTGTATGTAGAGCTTGACATGCTTAAAAATAAGCTAATCTGTAGTGGAATTTCCTTCTTTTTGACAAGTTGTTCTGCCCAGCTCTTCGGCCCCTTGTTATGAATTTCTCTCCTGGCTCCACTATTAATTATAACATGCGAAAAGGATTCATGTATTCAGGCCCTGAGGGAGGTCATCTGATCTGCAGTTTTAGATAAAATATAAACTAACAGATCACTCCTACTTAAACAATGTGAAATGTCACTCTGAGGCACTCCATAAAAAAAAAAGCTAGAGGTGTTCCGTCAAGAGCTATGATCAATTCTGACAACCCAACAATATCAGGGCTAAATGATGGGCCTGTACATTCCTAAACAACCCCCAGTGGAAATTGCTGTATCCGGAAGCTCTTTTGTGCAAGTAACTAGCTGTATTAAATGCAATAATTACAGAAAAGACACTGACTGTGGTGCTCAGGCAGTTGTTGGCTAAGCTGACTTGTTTCCACACCACCATTTATCTTGTAACTGGGGCTGTGTGTGCCCTGACTTAACACGCTGGAGAGAAAGTCTGTGAAGCTCCCCCTTCCAAGCCCACAAGAGGCTCTGGCTCACAGTGTGCCAGTGGAGAGAATTACGCTGGGAGGCATTTGCTCAACAGGGACAGAGGAAAAACATGAAAACAGTTGCTTGGGGGCAAATGCATTTTGTGTGTAGATTTGGCTGGGATGGGGCTCTATCTGCCAGCAGCTCAGCGACAGCAAAAGCCTTCTGTGGATGGATGAAAGCCCTGCCTTGGTCCAAGGTGCCTGGTGTCTACACCTCCAGCAGACACAGGCACTGAATGAGAGAATGAAATCGGTTGAGTGATATATTTTCCTCATAACTAATTGACCAATGGCACATAATAAGACGATTTTGCTCTAATAAGACGATTTTGCTCTATGTTACTACCTGGAAGGAAATGAAACCGCTTAGGTATCAGATTATCCATCTTAACAAAGTGATTTGGAGCAATGTGGGAGACTACTTTGAAATCACTGACTGATAGACTTGACTATATTACGAATGTGGTACAACGTACATTAAAATGTACATTGAGCACAACATGGTTTTTCTCTATAGGGAGAAATTTCACGATTCCTCAAGTTTGATTCTTAAAGTTACCTTAAAAAAAAAAAAACAAAACTACCTACCCACTAGAACATATCAATCTTTGAAATATTCAAGTTGTTAAGAAGTTAAGTCCACAAAGGGCTTCTCTAGCTTCCTATAAAAGAAAACATCATTGCATTAAGGGTCAAGATATTTGAAGGAAATTTTGTTTTGTTTTGTTTTGGCTTTGTTTTTGTTTTGTTTTGTTTTGTTTTTTACTGTTGTTGTTTTGTTGTAAAACACCCACACGTGGACCCTGACATATTTTGCCAGGCGATAATAAATATCCATAAAAGCACATCCGATAGCAGCAAATGTCATTAAAACTCCCTGTGAGTAATTTGGTTGTGCTTGTTCTAGATAAAAATAACAATCCCCTGATCTCTGAGAGAGGTGAGTGACTGTGGTGGTTGAGTGTCAGGCTCTGAAACCATAAAGCTTAGCTCCATTTCTTATTCGTGGTTTGACTTTGGGTAAGTTACATGGCTTTGCCGGGCTGTTGGGAAAAGGTGATAACAGCATCTACCCTTTTGGCTGGCTGTGAGGATCAAATTAGTTATTCTAAGCAAATGAAGTGCTTAGAATAGCATCTAAATTGCCAGACCTCTTTTGTCAAATTTGAAGAAGGATTTTGAAATTAGCATAATGGAAAACCAGTCTAGATCTAAATATTATAATGTGGTCAAAGATATTGATCAGTGATTTTAAAAAGTTCTCTTAAACTGTTCCAAATCATTTTCTTTCTTAAGATGGATATTCTGATACCTAGGGGGTATCCTTCTGGCTAGATTTAAGTATCTTGATCTAAATATTGCTCTATAAGGTGATTCAGATCCATTTTAATATAGTTGACCCTTAAATAATGCAGGTGTTAAGAACACTGACTGCTAACACAGTACAAAATCCACATATAACTTAAGTTGGCCCTTCCTCTGCATACATGGGTTCTCAACCACCAGTTAGCCTTTGGGGAAGGGGTCTTAACTGCCCAGGTCAGCTGAACGGAGCGGATCAACTGAAAAAAATCCACATGTAAGTGGACCCATGTAGTTCAAACCTGCATTGTTCAAGGGCCATCTGTACATATTGAAGGTGTTATAAATACCATGGACATAACGAGTGAGGTTGCTCAACCACAGCAAGTGAGACCCAATGAAAACGAGTGGCGTTAGAAACTGTCAGGACACGCACATGCTGTTAGGTGCCTTCTGCCACATCCGAGTCAGAGAAAATCCAGCAGGGATGCTGCTGCAGAGGACCAGAGACTCTCTAAAGAGAAATTATTCTTGAAGACAAGACAAGGACAGACAGAGTCAAAGTGGATCACTTCTGAAAGGCAAGACATTCAGCTGGTTCTACCGTATCAGCACGAAAATAATATGGATGTGGTATTTAAACACCAGACTTCGACTTATCAGGTGACAATGAGATACCAAGGGCCATGCAGTAGAAATCCTAAAAGTCTTCTCTACATAACAATATTAAGTAGTAGTACTTCTCACCCTTTGTCCTTTTAAGTTTTTATCTTTTTCTTTTCTAGATATAGAATTATGACTTAACCAGGTCTGCTGTTTTATACTTTTCACCTGACTGGGAGTTCTGAAAAGTGTACCAGACTAAATTTTTAATCCCTGCTCTGCACCTCGGTCTAGTGCTATTTCCTACTCTTCATGCATACTGTCTTTACTATTACTTACTTCAGTCTCTAATTCCCTCTCTAGACCAAAAAAGAGGTGATAGCCATCACACAGTGGCAACAAGGGTCTGTGAAAACAAAGCCTGGAAGAAGAAATCACATTTCTTTAACTTCCAGCCATTCGTTATACATTTCTCTTGTTTTCTAGAATATTACAGATTATTTTACATGGATGTCAGTGAACTTGGATAGGTTCCAGACATGAACTAAGGTAGTTTGAGAACCTCAAACTCTACCACATACATCTTATTGAATATATTATACAATAAAAGTGATTTACAAACTCTCATGCTCTAAATAAGCAGATGCTAGTCACATGACATTTTCAAGGAAAGTTAAGTTGAAATCAAGAAACTTGCTTTTTGAATTAATTCTTATTTTGAAAACCATCTGAACTAGTGGATTTCACGTTTTGAAGTTTGGTTTAAGGGTAAAACTAAGAATAGTTGTCTAGCATTTAACACAGTGCCTGGCACATAGCATAGATTCAACCAACATTTATTGAATGAATGAGTCTAATATATATAAAATAGCAATTAATTCTATTATGAGTTCTTAAATACTTACTTTTTATTATTAGCATAAGGTCTCCAATAGTATACTTGAACATATGTAGAATGTATAACTTAATAATGCAATGTCTACTATTATTTGGAACAAAAAGAATGGTTATAAAATGGATGGCACAACAATAGGGTATCAGTTACCTTTAGATTTGTGAGGCCTGGAGACTCAGTCTCCCTTAAGTGAATGTTCCATTGCAAATAATCAAACAATGTTATTTTATATTATCATTCTAAGGTAATGGCTAGGGAACCATAAAAATTGAGTTATGATGTATCTCTCAGGTATGTAACTCACTGGCCTTGCTTCAATCCTTATAAGCAAGGTCTGATTTTATTTTTAATTTGTTGGTTTTCTTATATTCATTCATTCATTTCTAATTGTGATAAAAAATACGTAACACAAAGTTTACCATCCTTGGTAATCATTTTTAAGTGTACAACTCATTATGTTAAGTATACTGACATTGTTGTGATACCATCACCACCATCCATCCACAGGACCCTTTCCATATTGTAAACATGAAATTCTACACCCATTAAATATGAACTCCTCATTTCGCCCTCCCTCCAGGCCCTGGCAACTACCATTCTACTTTCTGCCTATATGATTTTGACTCCTCTAAGTTTCTCATATAAGTGAAGTCATATAGTATTTGTCTTTTCGTGATGGGCTTATGTTCACTTAGCATAATGAGATGCCATAATGAGATTCTACCTTACACCCACTGTGATGGCTACTATCAGAAAAACAGAAAATAACAAGTGTTGGCAAGGATGTAGAGAAACTGAAACTCTTTTGCATTGTTGGTGAGAACGCAAAATGCAGCTGCTGTGGAACAGTTTGGTGGTTCCTCAAAAATTAAAAATATAATTATATGACCCAGCAATTCTAATTCTATGTATATACCCAAAAGAATTGAAAGAAGAGACTCAAACAGATATTTGTAAAGCTATGCTCATAGTAGCATTATTTACAGTAGCTAAAACATGGAAGCAAACCAAGTTTCCATCGATGGATGAATGGATAAGCAAAATGTGGTCCATGTATATAATGGAATATATTTAGCCTTAGAAAGGAATGAAATTCTGACACATGGATAAACCTTAAGGACAAGAATTGATTTTGCAGATTGTTACCACTGCCTCTTCATCCATGGTTTAACTTGTGGATACCAAATGAATTATACACTCATGAAATAGTGATACTGACAACGCACGGATACAGAGGCAAATTAAAGCAAGTACTTATTTCGCCTCTAAAGTTTTTACTTTTGCAAAAGGAATACACAGATGTTTTTATTTGCCCAAATGGTAAAGGAGTTATTTTTTTCTCTTCATCTATTATGACTTAATGGCTTCTTGGTTTTATCTTATATATTTTTGTACTCTATAGTATGTATAAATTTCATTTGTTAACTTCTGAATTAAATATTATGAAGTTGCATAGAAAGAACTATTAAACAGACAAATTGGCATACAAAAATGAACATAATTTGCCCCCCAAAATTTAATAATGTTTTGGTATGTAGCATATAATCATATCTAGTTTAAGTTAACGATGCTACTGTGTATGAATTGTAAGGATCTAGCCAATAAAATGGTGAGACAGTTATATTAATCCAATCGTTCCTTTGGAAAAATTCAACCCACAAATGTAAATTGAGAACTGAATATGTTCTCAGTTTGAGTCAGTCACTGGAGCCTATTTTCATCTTAAGAGATATTTCATATGCTCATACCCTTCTCATAAAATCCTATTCCCATTCATTTGTCCTATTATATTCATTTGGCTTATAAAATCATTATTTTATCAATTTAATCTATATATTATCTTTTCAGAATGAGGTTCTAATATTTCACTCTGCCCCTTGGCCATTTAAAACATTTTTTCTGTGGCAAGAGATAGCAGAAGGAATACTTCTGAAATATTTTCTAAATTAAGTTCAACTAACCCAACCTAATTTCCTCCTGTGTAAAATGTTTCCTGTTTACCAATTAAATTTGTTTGCCTTCTTTAGCAACCTAATTGCTACTCATTGGTATAAGGTAAACAACCCAAACTGATGGATTTAAAAGGCACAAGGGATGTAGAAAATTATTTAAATTCACCAATTTGCTTCCCAGAGATTTGCTTTCTATCTTTCTTCCCCTTTTTCATTTGTTCTCTTAGTGATTCAGGCTCTCCTGGAATTTCAAATGAAACTCCCATATGGACAATGTTCCATTTGATTTGGTCTGTGCTAATAATGGTCCCCGTGATGCAAATATTCAGGAATTGCCTTAACTTGTGAATTAGATGGGTTTTTTTTTTTTTAATGAGTCAGATAATAAACTCTAACTAAATATTCTTGGTATTATTTTATTTTATTCTTTTATTCTTATACAATTATTAAATATTCATCTTAGAAAATGCAGAAAAAGAAAAATAAGGACTCAAAATCATCCATAATCTTAACCTTACACCTAGAAATAATCACTGACAACAGTGTATGCAATTTTGGTCTTTTTAATGCATTATGTTTACATATGTTTAAATATATCTATGTTTGCATATCTATATTTATGTTTTTAATGAGATGATAATATAAAGCTATTTTGATCCTCTTTTAAGTAAATACATTTTCATGAACATTTGCCTATTTGATAGACACTTTTCCTATTTTTTTATTATGGTTGGGCTGCACTTTATTTAACAAACTCCTATTATTGTTTTTTTAGGTTAAATTAAAATATTTGGTATTATAAACTACTAACATTGTAGACTAAATTTTGCACATAATCTTTATTATTTCCCAACTGTACTTTTCTAGAAAGGGAAAATACCTGCTGAAAGAAATAGCTGATAATTTTTTCTAGAGGACTCTCTCTACCTTTTTTTCAAGAACAGCCAAAGGACCGATAAACTGACCAAATATCCTTCTGGGTATTTTGCCTTCCTATGGAGGCATAGTGAAACCCACTGAGAACTTGTTTTTCTTTTCTTTTGTAAAAATGCATGTATGTATGCATGTATGTGTGTATGTATGTATGTGTGTGTATGTATGTATGTATGTATGCATGTATGTGTGTATGTATGTATGTATTTTATGGCGAAATTGGTTAAACGAAATCCAGTAAGTTTCAGGTGTACAATTTAATAGTAAGGCATATATGCACTGCATTGTGTGTTCACCTCCCATAGTTAGATTCCCTTCTGTCACCACATACATATTTGACCCCTTTTACCCATCTACCTTCCTCCTTCCTGCTCCCCGCCTACCCTCTGGTAACCATTAGTCTATTGTCCATGTTCATGAGTCTCTGTTTGCTTGCCCTGTTCGTTTGTTGCTTTTAGGTTTACATCCCACCTGCAAGTGATATCATGTGGTTTTCAATGTTTTCTGTCTGGCTTATTTAGATTAGCATGATTATCTCGAGATTCATCAATGCTGTCACAAATGGCAGTATTTCATCTCCTTATGGCTGAGTAATATTCCATTGTATAAATGAACCACAGCTTCTTTATCCAATCATCCCACTGAGAACTTTTCGACTACCAGTTTTCTTCCCACTTGGTGCAGCCCCAACTTCCTTGAGATATCATAATGACAGAGCAAGCCACAGGTCCCTAAAAGTATAGGTTGAATTAGATAAAAATATCATTTCTGTAAGTCAAAAATGGTTGGAAATTGGCAATTTCATGTTATTCAAAGTTTATACAATAGTGCAAATGGCCTTTCTCTGTCCTAGCTCGCTTAGAATATTTTGCTATTCTGATGTGTTTCGGTACCTGAGCAATTTTCATTCAGGGGCTTGTGATAGAAAACATTGTTTATCATGTCAAAAGTAGTTAACTGGCTTTTGAACAGTATATGCATTAAGTCAAATAAAATATACCCCTGAGATGTAAATAGGTTCTGTGTGCATTCTGAATGATCCTAAATTGTATTAAAGGAGAATAATAAGAATGTTCAAACTTAGTTTAAAGATGTACCTGTTAGTTGAGAGGATGCTCTGATTTCATGTCAAGAAAGAAACTATTTCAAAGCATGTGGGTGTTCTGAGCCACTATGGATATATGCCAACAGTTACACCCTTGGCTCAGAATTTACAATTATGGAAATTCTACATTGGCATGCTGTGCGGGTCAACATAAAGGTACAGTAACGTATGCCTATGAAGGAAAATATAGAACTTTCATGCATCAAATGAGCAAGGCTTGACAGGCAGTTCCATTTTGATATGGGTCATGCTGCTGCTAACTACCGCGCTTTTTAAAGGTTACATTTTAAAGGTTACATTAATGCTGAAGTTGTGCATGAAGATGAGTACCCTGTATAACCATAAGCTTTATATTTCATTCATCTCTTGTCATCTTAAAAATACGGTTAGTGATACAAATAGGACATAACATTTTGAGGAGCTTACTTGGTATGATAAGGACTTACCCAACCAAAGAGCCATTTTTTCTGAGTAGTAATTCCATTAAAGGGGGAAAAAATCCATATGACCTTATTTCTTTCCTATCTGCTTTCAATCATACCACAATATTATGAAACAAATTGCTACTAACAGTGAGGCTGTCATATTTAGAATGAAATGGGTGAGCCCATACAGGCAAATGACTGGCACAGTGCGTGTTACTTTTTATCAATCATACCACTCAACAAAATATCAGCGTTTTAAAGGGCTCTACAAAGTCATGACTAAGATACACCCACTTCATTCACTGAACACCAGAATGTCTTCGTGGAGATTCCTTCTAGATCTCACCAAAACACAGACCAGAAATTCAATAGCTATGGACTGAATTCCTGCCTGAAAATAGCTAGGTCATTTTCAAGAAGACATTGAATTTCATCAGGCCCTGGTATTCTTATCTATAAAATGGAGGTGACAGTGTCCAATTTTACTACAAAAAACATGCTAAAATCAACCTGATGAAGGGTTGGGCCTGGTTAGTACTTGAATAGGAGACCACCTAGGAAGATCAGGCGCTGTAGGTGTAAAAAATAAAATAAAAAATAAAGGATTGTAAGCTGACAAGGCCCTTGCAATCTGTGAGGTCGACCAAGGGTTGCTTCACCTAAAAACAAACAAACAAACAAATAAACAAACCAACCTGATGAGGCAGGAACCCTGAGCCTTAAAATCTGTTATCTGTTAATAATTTCAGAATTTTCTTAAATCTCTTTCCCCCTTTTTATTTTGATAAATTTCAAAAGTGATTTATTTGTTCAACAAATATGTATTGAGCAGCTATTGCATACTAGACACTGTGTTAGATTTTGAAGATAAAGCAGGGAACTGGACAGGGATAGCCTTGTTCTGATGAGCTTTCATTCTGATGAGAGTAAGAGTAAAACATTGAACTGAGAGAAAAACAAAGATATTGAGTCTTTGGTTTCATTTCTGATGCAGTAGTCCTCAGATCAAAGTTTAAGATTTAGTACTGAGTGAGTGGTTTTCAAACTCAGTTCACTGGGTCCTACAATAGCTCTTAGGGTAGGAGCTGGGGACAAGACTGGAGAGTGATGAACAGGGTACATGAGACCACTGGCCATCCACCTAAGATTCCACCATAGCAGCTTCATTTTCAACTGTTTTATACAGTGTAAAGATTTTATTTGGGGGATGATAGCATTGTGCTATTTGTTACAAAAAGGAAGAAACTCTTGATTAAAAAAAATTTTTTTTTTATCTTTTAGATAGGTCTATTGAGAAATAGAGAGTAAAAATCAGACCTATTTAGGGTGTTGAAATAGTAGCACACCAACGGTTCAAACCTAGATCTCCTAAGAATTAGTCTAGGGCTCATTGTACTTTGCCATTTAATTCCTTAGGCATATACTCAGTCACTTGGGGAGTAACTTGTAATTTTTGGCTTTTCAAAATTATAATGTTAGAGCTAGAAAAATGTTGAGAGTTATCTATTGCAACCTCCCATGCTATATAACAGTTTTTCAAACTGTGGACTGTAAACCATTAGTTGATAAAGAAATTGATTTAGTGGATGACAACCAGCATTTTTTTTTAATGAAAGAGAAAAGAACATAAGATGTCAGAATGTATTCCATGTGGGGATAAGGGTAAGAATTATTTCATGAAACATATATAAATGCACATATACATATAAATGCACATATATACACATACATATATATGTATGTATATGTATATAAAAGGTCATGAATAAAATCTATTTCTTATTGTGAGTCATGATCAAAAAAGTTCAACTACCATAGGAATGCTTTCAACATTATTCTAAGGAAAAGACTGCAAAAACAAAACCACAGAGCTCTCATTCCTTCCCTAGACAATCATTTCTAGTTCTGCTAGATCGAGTTAACCATAAAGAGCTATACTTTGGTCACATGATATTTTTGCCCTTCCCATTAACTATTCCACATTTCTTCAACAGTTGCCCCTGTGATCATTTCCAGACCTTTCTCCATCAATGTTTTCAATGGTTTTCTTAGAATGAGATGTCCTTAATTTAAAATAAATCTGCTGTTAGAATCAGCTACATAATGAAAATGAAGAGCTTCTGGATGGCAAATATCACTGTCAATCATATCACAGTCAATAATACAATGGCCAATAATCACATAACAATAATATTGTCAATCATATAATTATTATTAAGAATTTTAGAACAGTGACTATAGAACATTAAGCCAAGCACGGAGTCCTTTTAAGCATAGGTTCCCGTGCAATTGCACAGGTTGTGCATCCATGAAGCTGGTCCCGCCTCAAGTTACAGGCTGCCTATTACAGGGCATCCTGGGTAATGTGCTGCTGGTGTTTCGGGGACCACTCCATTACTGCAGCTCTGACCAAAGAAGCTTGTTATTTCCAGGGCGAGCAGTGACTGCAGAGGTCCCTTGCTGGCAGAAACTCCATCTGGTCTCCTAACACATGGGAAAGAACTCAGCATGCTTTGTACATTCTCTTTTCTCCAGGCCACACCACCCCTTTGCATCTCTGCTCCTCAGGCATGGAGGTCTTTGATGTGAAATTTCATGCTCAATCTCATGGTAGCCAGACTCATGAGTTATGCAGTGCTCAGGGTTCCAGAGACAGCAGTGTTCAGTATGCCTGTCTAACAAGTTCATGTAAAGAATGCTCTGTTCAAATAGGGAGCTCCTCATTTAAATAATCTAAGTTGGTAAGGTATTTCTAAAACAGATTTTTAAAAAATTCTCAGCAAGCCTGTGAGAACCAACACTTCATGAAGACTAAATATATTATTTAGATAGAGTGCTGTGAAAGTCAATAGCAATCCATAAGTAAACCAAAGTAAGATAATTTCATCCTAAAATAATGAAAACTTTCAGATCTTTATCTTACAAGGATATCAAGAGTAAGAAAGTCTCAATCTTTTGTTTTAGAGATATTAATCTAAATAGCAAATACTTTAAAACACAAACCAGTTGAAATTTTAGATTAAATAGTCATTGAATATCAAAATGCAGTTTAGGGACCAAAGTCAAGTTAATTACATTCTTTAAAAAAATCATTATTATGAAATTTTCCTTATATCTATTAAAATAAGTAGAAATAAATATTGGTATATAAAATTTAATGTGCTAAATAGAACACTTTTTATAATGCACTATTCTAGGTAAAGCAAGTCTCCATTTAATGCAAAATTCTATTCTTGGGTCTGCAATATTTTGCTTTTTTCCACTACCATTTAAATACAGATTGCTCTCAGAGTGACTTATTTAATTAAAAGAAAATTCTTTCTTCTAAATAGCACTGCATTCTAAAAGAAATCTCTTTAGAGGCTTACCCAAATATATGCCACTAGACTATGAGACTCTTACAGAGGAGCTGTGACTCTCATTTTGTGTCTCTACAATGTTGGACTCATAAAAAGTGCTCAACAAATCTTTACTAAATGACTGAATGGATTCCTCCACCCAGGCCTCCAGCATGGAAGATTCTCTTTGACGAAAAATCATCACTCTGGTTCACACACAGTTTAGAATGTGAGAAAAGTAATTGTCTATTTTAGTTTTGGAATGGCTTCCCAAATAGCTAAACATGAGTGCAGGGCATCTCAAAAGTTCTCTCCTTAAAGATTCTCTTGCACAGTACACATTAAATAGAATATCTGTCTGTATCATTTAGGACCCAGGCCCAGTAGTGGGCTAAATCTGTCTTGAGATCCATCTCCCTGGATTTTAACACCATTCCCTCTCCTGAGATACCAATAGTCTCTTACCCCATTATGTGATTGAGAATAACGTTTGCCACCTAGAAGCCTATATAAAGAATCTTTCACTGACCATCAAGAGTGAACTGAGAAAAAAAACTGTAAAGACAACAACTATAATGATTCCCAGGCAGAGATGTATGGTAAAAAGTGAACTCACAGAAACCTATGGAGAATTCTAAATGCTGTTGTATGTGATAAGGCACTTGGGAACATGTTAATGATAACACAGCCCCCAGGTTTTTCCTTAATTTCCTTAATTCCCTCCTCTCCTCTCCTCTCCTCTCTCTCCTTCCTCTTTTTCCTCCTCCTCCCCTTCCTTATTCATTTGGAAGCCAGTAATGACTTCCAGACTTTCTGAATCAGAATCCCAGATCAACTACTTACAAATCATCTAAATTGAGAAATTTTGTTTAATCTCTTTGAAACTTAGATTCCTCATTTATTAAACTGGGGTGATAATACTACCTACCTCATAGATTACGATTATTAAATGGATTAATAGATGTCAAGAACTTAGTGTAGTGCATAGCTCATAATAAATCCCAAATAAGTATTAAACGTTTATTACCACAAGTATATCAATAGTTACATTCTCTCTAAAATACACAGAACCAATAAACTCTATCTCAGAATTGTTGATCGTTTTCCATCAATTTTATTGTCTTCTCTATGGCATACCATTTTCATTTGTAATTAATTCATAAGAACAAATAATTTTCTGAGAGGGTACCACAAAGAAAAATCATTCATTAATTGGAAAGAAGAGCTGTAAGTTATTTTTGTGTGTGTGAAGATGTTTCATGGTTTATCTTTTTGTAGAGAAGAAATGAAAGCCAAGAAAGCTCAGAGAATTTCTGCTTCCTTGGCAGCCATCATTATTATAAATGATAAAAGAACATTGCATCATACAAGTTAAAAAAAGCTTAATATCCATGAGGGTTGTGCATGATCAACCTAGTTTATTCCTTATTTCTGTTTGGGGTAAACGGATGCTTTTGGTTATGAGAAGAATGTGATGAGAAAGAATAAATGATCCTTGCAGATTCATACCCTGCAAGAGTGCAAGGAGTCACAGCAGTAGTACTGGGTACAATAGGACAGACACATCACAAGAGATAAGTTCCTAAAATTGTGGCCAATCTGAAAATTTTGAATATACTACTTTTTCATTCATAAATGAAATACTATATTAAATCCACTCAGGATATTTACTAAGTAAAGATATAAATTCTTACATAAATGAGCTCTTTCTAAATAAATATTCCCCCTTATCATCCCCCCAACCCTGGATTAATCTTTGTGGTAAATCTAGAAATTAGTATATGAATCTATGTAAAGGGGGAATATAGGGTGCTTTCCAGCTTCTTGCTTTTTTCTAACTTTTCCCAATGTTTTTGCTACACGGCCTTATATATGACCCTCTGGGATAGAACGTGTGGTTAACTGCCATTTAAAAGATTAGGGAATATGCACAAGTCTCCACTGGCTGTCCATGAGAATGAGATTTGGGATATCAAGCAAAAGAACACCTAGGTTTTTGCTTAAACCAGCAAGACAAATATTTATGTACAATCTCAAAGAATAACTCATTCACGCTGTAATTTGCTTGCAGATACTTTGAAATGGAATGAACAACTCCTCTTTCCTCAAACCCATTCCAGTCCTTACGTACCCGCCCCCACCCTGCCCCTGCCCCCTGCCTTCCACTCATTACAGGAAGAAATCTGTTAACAAATCTTACTGTGATTACTTTGAAAGAGCTTTGGACATTGACAAACAAACTCCAACAACAAACTCCAGAGTACATTATTTAACAGAGGTGCTAAGGTGAACTGGATATTTACTATGCCTACAGTATTCAAGAATCTCTCCAAAGGAAGAAGAAGCAGAAGGAGAAATAGGGGCAGGACTCTTTGTGAGCACTGGCATTCATAGAAATTATTCCTTCTAATCTGAACATTTGAGTTTCTTAAGAGTTTTGCATATAAAATATGAACATCAACGCCAAATCCATACTACATATAAAGAGATGAAAAGAGTGACTGAATGACCACTGGATACACTCCATTTATTTCCTCAATAACTATTCAAAATAACCTGGAAAATCATATATTTAGAGTCTGTGTAAGTGTTAGCCAATCAGCTTTCCTTCTGTAGTTCAAGAAAGAGAAATTAGAAGCTGGGAAACCAAACACTTCAGGCAGTAGGACGCCGGCTCCAAAGTCAGTCTGTGCAGGTTCATGTCCCAGATGCATCGCTTATTAGCTGCAAGTCCCTGTGTCAGCCTCTAAATCCCCTCAGTCTCAGTTACTTCATCTATAAAATATGAATAATAATAGTACCTTCCCAATAGAAACTTTGGGAGGATTAAATGAGATGAGGCAGTTAAAGTGCTTAGCACAATGCCTGGCATGTCACAAGCCCAGGCCATATCGTTAGCTGTTGTTATTATTATCCATTTCACCATCAAAGGGCTCAGTACTGGTCTAGAAAGATAAATGGTGAGAGCGGTAGTTTATGACCAAACTAACAGTAAAATCAACAGTAATAACTGCAGCCTGTGCTAACCCATGAGTTTTTCCCCCATTGTAAATCTCCTTTGCCCCCTCCAACAAAAATAAAATTATCTTAAATGTTTTTCCTCTAAAATTATTTAATGAAGTCCCTCCGCAAAGTGAGTTTTTCTCTCAATTAACAGGACACTCATTTTTTAAATCTCATATTTTAACAAATTAAACACTCAAACAAATGTCATCTTCTCCTCTATGAATACATTTAAAGTTAGGAAATTTAATCATGGATCTAATTATTCCAAAAAAATATATGTTGCCGATACAAAATAATAACTGTATTAGACCTCAATATCACAATGAAATTGGTTGCTATGAACAGTTTCATAAGCAGCAGATAATAAACACATTTCTTTCCTTTCAAAGAATAAGGCGCTGTGCTGTAAATAAATCATTACATTACATCAAAGGTACTAAAATCAACAATCACCTGATCATCATTGGCAAGCCTTGTCTGAACTCCATTTTTTTCCTAATTAAATGAGAGAAGAGAGTAAAAGAAATCTTTGCAAAATGTCCCTTAAACAATAGAGTTTCAAACTGTAGGGGGTAGAATGAAGCATCCATTTCCACTTACTGTATTAGGGAATGACTAAATTACTTGTAGCTCCCTTTCTGCATATATACTTATGAGTAATGATATAATTTTCTAAATCACATAAAAATAAACAGGATTCAGTAGTTCTATGCTCCATCTTTATGAGAATTCATGTGGATGTTAATTTTGTAGAATATTTCTTAAGAGAATTTTTAAAAGAGGCTCTCTTAGTCCTGTTACAATTCAGGCTGCAGATCTGTATTATACATATTTTTAGCTTTGACTGTATAACGCAATCTTGTTTTGCTGTGTGTTGGCATCTATTTTCAGAACCTGAGATCTTAAAAATTCACTATGTCTCAGTTTGCTCACAACTTTCTCATATAAAATTAAGCTTTTATTCCAAGTCTTAATATTAGAGTCATTTAAGGCTTCTTTTTAAAATGTTGAGTGACCACAAAACTAGCAATGTGAATTTTATTTAAACTGATTTTGTATCTTCATCATCACTCTTTAAGAGAATCTCGTCTTATTACTAGAGATAATGTATGTGTCAAAAAGAAGCCTCAAATGCACTTCCTGTGCACTTGACAGGGTGACAAAATATTTCTCCTATCCTTTCCTAATTGAGCTGCAGTACAAAGGAGGACATTATAATAATATTAATAATAGTTACATGGATATTTGTAGGTACTGTGTAACCCTTCAGTCCATTTTCCCAGACAATAGTGGCTACAAAGAGGCTTCAAAATAGAACATCACACAATATGAATGCCACTTTTTTCTATCTTACATTTTAAAAACATCATTGAAATCAGAAAGTTCATTTACAAAGGACTGGCAGTTGCAATCACAGCAATAATGTAGTGCTGAGAAAAAAAGGGTAATTGGTTTGGTAAAGATCGCTTTCCATTACACCATAAAGCACTACACAATAGGAAAGGTCGCCAATTAAGCAATCATGAATACCAAGTACTGAAGCTGATGAAAATAGGGCAGTGGTTTAAATAGATTTGCAAGCAATTTACCTTTTCACAATGTTGGCAATCTGATGCAATTTGCTTGCAATTTTGTCTGCTTTCAGTAGCACTCGAAGCTGACACTACACAGACCAAATGGCAAAGAGGCCCTGCATAGAAAATGTAAAACTATCTTGGCTGCATCAGGAAACCAGAATGGTGGTTCATCAGGAAAATTACAACAATTAACATAAGTGCTGCAAAAATCAACACTTTAAATGTCACACTCACTAGTCTGTCCAAAGACTGTAAAAGTACCATCCCCATTGCCGGACTAACAGTAAATATGAAGCAATCACCACCAAACCTTGGGGCTGATGGCTTTACAATTGATGTGACATTCTCTGAGTGATAAAATAGCCTCTCATTTTACAAAAGTAAGTATTTTTCTTTTTTTGACTTAACCTGGATTATGTCAACACAAAATTTACGTTTAATTTTTTTCAACTTTTTTGACAAAGCCATTTTGTGCTTGTGTGGGTATAGTTGGTCTCGACATTTAAAAAATAACTTTATATTTCAGAGAATTAGAGCCAAGTTGATAAAAATAATCCCTCCTCAAATATTGATCTGGTGCTTTCAAATGTAAATCATGTTCCAGATTTATGTCGAAAGCAGTTACACTGTATGAGGTACAGTGTGTCTGACCATAGCCTATTTTATTATCTCAGAGAGGGCTCCAAAAAAGCATCCATAGACATTCCCTTGAGGACTGGCTGGAATTACAGATGCCATCACATATCTATATCAATGCATTCCCAGCTAAAAGTTAGACACCTTGAAAATAATTGATAACTTCTGCTTTGGCGTTCATGTTTTGAGAAGCTATAAATTTGTCAGGCTTCGAAGAGAATTGGCTTATAGTGTAAACCTAATGATTTCTCAGTGAACTGGGAGGATCTAGTAGTGAGAGGACAAGAGTGGAGTGTCAGAAAATCTAAGTTTAATTTTCATCTCTATATTGGCTGATTGTGAGAGTTATTTCAGGGCTGTGTGTACATAGGGTCGGTCTTCCAGTTTTGAGAGAACTGACTGAGCTTATGCTTAAAAATAAAGTTTGATTTTTCCCCTCATGAGCATCCCTGCTTTGCTCAAGTTTAAACACCATGATTTCCACATAGTAAAAAGGAAGGGTACCAAACGTGCATGTATGTGATATGTTCACAGCGAAGTGTAAACAATTTTACTATGAGCTTAGGAAAAGATCCATTGTGATAACAGCCACTTGATCCCCTATCGGCTTTTACTGCACGACAGGGCTCATCTCTTACTCCTTCCAGGTCTATAGAAAATCATTTCTTAAAAGGGAATTCAGAGTTGGCCTGGAGAACCCAGATTTGTCCAAAACTATGGGATCTAATGTACTGTTGTGACACATGACTCTGGGATTCTTCCCTAGATGACCCCTCATGTCATCAATAAGGAGTCATTTCATTCTGTCAAAAGGTAATTCCTCCCAGTATTTTACTCCCCACTACTCTGTACTAAGCAGCAGTGTCGACTCCAGGGAAGATTTATCAGCTGCCTCTCACCATGATCATCTTAATGAACATCAACAAGCAGTACGCTGCTGACAGGGTCTCCAGGGCTGTCATCCAGGCTGGCCAATGAAGGCCACCAGCAGACACTGAGGGTACTTCCCAGAGGACTGGGGCCCCAACATTGGCCATGCTAGCTCTTCAGGAAACCATTCATTACTCAGCTGAAAGTTGAGAGGTAGCCTCCATGAAGCTGGACAGTCCTCTTAGAAGGGTTTATATTTTCTGCAAAGTGGAACAATGCCATTTATGCCACTTACAGAAGGAGGTAAAAATGACTCCCCCTCTGATTTTAGGTGGTCTGTGTGCAACTATTTTCCGAAGGACTGCATACATTTGGTATCTATTCGCTGACAGACTTGAAGAATAAGTCACTACGGGAAGGGAGTAACCTTCTGTGCCATCCACAACATGACAGGGATGAATCTAAGGAAGAACAGCATCGGCAGTCTCAAGAGTAAATTACAGGCTACGAATAGCAATAAGCATTTGCTATCTCCCCAATACAGAATACACGAAAGTTGGTAAAATTGCTTCCAGAGAAAGAAACATTGAAAAGAATTAGCTCTTTTTCCCCTGTATGTGTGTGTGTGCGTGCGTGTATGCGTGTGTATGTGTGTGTGTGTGTAATGCAGCACGATCAAGGAAGAGGTATATAGGAGGGTGGGGAGAAACTACAGTTAATTTTGATAAATATAATGACCTGTGGGTTTTTTCTCAGCTGTTGATTGGTACCACTGAAAACAATTATTACTGGTTAATTTAGTTGCTGGCATAGTGCATAGTAAATATTTTTGTTGTATCACTCTTTATTAACTGCAGAAAAAGCCTTTGGATTTTATTTATCCAGTTAGTCAAAACCACACACAGCAACTATATGATCATAAAGCAAACAGTATCGGAATCATCAAAACTATTTCAAAGTCACTATAGCAGTCCTCAAGGTCTATCTCATAGAAAGATTAGAATTCAATGGAATCCAGTCCTCAGAGACTTGGATCCAAAAGATAAAATTTCCCAAAGAGGAGGTTTCAGAATCTTTACTAGTTTGGGTTCACAGATACACACACGTGCACACACACACACACACACACGCACGCACACATACACACATGCTGGTTAGACTTGTCCACTCAAATGTAATACCATGAATAAAATATCATGTAAATTTTTGTAACATTATTCAATTGGACTTGCCACCATCAAGCAAGCAAAATGCGTCAAAGCCATAGCCCCATCTGGGGAACAATGCCATTTATCCAAATAAACATTTTTTAGTACTCTAAGTATTTTAAGAAGACAATAAAATAAAAATATTTATAAATAAAATGTTTAAAATAAAAAAAATATATATTTCCTGGAGTGGCTGCTAGACAACGACTTTGAGGAATCTGTATACAGTAAAAATATTGCATGAGAAGTGGCACATACTGGATATTTAAATAATGATCTTCACCTAGGCATCCAAGCCAAGGAAATATCCACACAAGTGTCCTATGAGTCAGGTATAAAAATGTGTATTGAGGCACTTTTTTGAATAATAAAAATTAGGAACAACATAATTGTACATAAATGCAGAAATTATTGAATTAGTACATACCAGGTCTTACTATGCAATACTCTGCAGCAGACAAAATAGTATTTATATTGTGGAATTGAAAATATTTGTAAGACATACTGATATGAAAAACAAGTTGCACAATAATACCTATCACACACTCTTGTTTACATCTACATGGTTAAAAACCTATTTATGCATATGTAGCATACATAGGTGTGTAGAAAACAGTCTATAATAACACATATCAGGCTGTTGATAGTTTCTTCTGCCAAAGTCAGTAGGATAGGGAGAAGAACTAGGAGAGGGGGCTTTTCAATATTTTATTCCATTTACTTCAAGGTTGTTTGATCATTTTATAATAAGCATGTTTATATGGCTGACAATTTTATAAATTCTTCTTCATCACAGAAAACTTGGAAAAAGTAAATATATAATCTGTTATCCTATACGTCCTGTGTCTGCTTATTTTTTAAAATGTGTCCTTCATAAAATTTATGTGAATGAAAACGAGCTTTACTCATTTACTCAGAGCTTTGTACCCCTGAGGTATTTCTACATGGCATATTTAAACTTTTTTTTTAAACCACGACCTACAGTAAAAATTATATTTTGTACAAAGTAAAATGAATAAATAAACAGATAATAATCTTCTGCTATTGTAATTGTTGTTGGTTTTGTTGTGAATGATAAAGATGATGATGCTCAGGAATCTGATCTGGTAAGCATTCAAGAGCTTCTAGTTTAGTTTGTTTTTTTTCCTATGCATTTCAAATGTATCTATAGATAAAAATGGAAGATAGTGACTACATTCAAATGAAGTAACATGGATTAAAATTTTGAATGTCCAATAAAATTCAAGAAATGTTTATTATTTCTTTTCCCAAAATAAATAAATTCCTCAAAAAGTATTTTTCAAATTAGAGTGAAATTACAAATCAATTCTTTGCCTTTTGGTGAATTAGTACAAAGTAGTTTTCAAGATGGAATACACAAAATTCCAAAAGCTTGACATATGTTTAAAAATGTAAATTGTTTAGTTTCTCTAAAATCCACAAAATTAAGCAGAAAAAAATGTATTTTTATCGTATTTCCTATACCTTTGGTTCTTGATAAACCTAGGAACCAGTGTGGAAGACTCTAGAAAATGTAATTGCAAAACAGCTTGGGGAGAGAGGAAGTCAGACACAAAGCCCAGTCTGCTCCAGAGCTTCTCTGAGCCTCCAAGGAGAGCTTCAGCTCCGATTCAAATCAGAACAAGCTGATTTATATATTTGCCCTTTCCAAGTTTTCTGTGATGAAGAGGAATTTATAAAATTACTTGTTATACATAAAAACATGCTTATTAAAAAAAGATCCAACAACCTAGGGACCAGGTCTAGGCCAGCAGGACACACAGTATCCTCCGGGGATCATTGCTCTAGGGCTATCAAATAGTTCTGAATACTTGGGGAATTCAGGTTGGCTCTGTTAGGAGGAGTGTGGTCATTTTTTCATTTTAGTGGAATATTGATAGATGTTTCTAAGACCATCCCATAACTATAAGACACAGTGAATCTCTGAAACCAGCCTCTGGTAGTTGTCTAGAGGCAGGTGGAGATAGCTGTGAGTCCTCATGGTTCATGGAATTTAGTTCTATTGGACAGGTTCACCCAGAGACCTATCACTGCTTTTGAATATCTGTGATCTGAACCAAATTACATTCACCCAACAAACATTTACTGAGCCCCTATAATGAACTATACTTTATGGGATACATAAATAATTCATTGCCTTTGTCTCCAAGGAGCTTACAGTCTAGTATCAGATAACAGTTCTCTATGGTACTCAGATGTTTAAATAAAAAATTAGAAATGGCAAGTACCATAAAAAATGCAAAATGCCAGTTGTTAAGAAGAGGTAGATAATGCAAGTAAAACCATAGTATAGAGTGTACTAATTTCACTAGAATTTGCCCTCTATCTAAGCTAGGTTGATAGTGATAGAAAAGTTGGTGTAATCTCTTAAATGCTTTAAGAGATTTACTTAAATACTTTATTTGGTAAGCTTTAGATGAATAGGAAAAGTATTGCAAGGTGAAAAAAAGAGCATTAAAAGGAAGGAAGGAAGGGAAGGAGGGAGGGACCCCATTTAGGCCAGAAAATTCAAGTCCATTTTGGCTAGGGTGCTATAAGAGCATTCAGAATTCCATATGTGATCCTATCTGAATTCACCTAAAAATCTTGAATGCTCTTGGTAAACGAGTGTTTCCATTTATAACTCCATACTTCAAGCATTTCATAAAGCATGTCCTCAATTACTGAATTTTAGTGTACATTGTAATTATACTTCACATGTGCTTGGGAATAATAATCCTGTATTTGAATTATCTTGAAAGGATGACACAAAAGTCAGAACAAGGATGATTTTTCATTCTTCTAGGTCAAATCACACTCTGATGTTGTATTCTTATATATTCTTAATCTATTGGGTTGAATCTAAACTTGGCCCCAAGCAATTCAATTCTTATATAAAAGGCTGCTATAGAGCAAATGAGAATTTCACTAGCTTAGGAAAACTTAAAACTGCACTTTCTAGTTTGAACAGGAAGTTAAGGTTTGTGCCCATCCACAGGTCAATGAAAGTTTTTATTGACCTTGCAAAACCCTGTGTACATTGGACCAATAAACCTGATGAGATCAGACCTTTTAGTTTCAGTCGACTCCTCTAGCTGTCTATAGCCACAGGATATTCAGGTAAGAAAATTCTCCTTGTGGAATACTCAGTTCTTTTTCTTTTGCTCTTGTTAATACCTGATCACACAGTATCATGTCACTCCACAGTACACTGCCATGTTTCAAAATTAGCTGAGAGCTACCCTTTATTTAAAACAAACAAAATAAAGATCAATTCTTTAGAAGCTATAGATTAGTCACCACAGATGGTGACTTCGGGATTCTAAGTCTTTCAAATGAAGATCTTGGGGGCAAGTATTATCGAGTGTTATAGACCTAACAGGTCTAACAGCTTCACTGCTGTTGAACTACTTTCTCTCCCAGTTTCTCAGTTTGGTGGGAATAAAAATATTGCACAGATGGGACTATAACTGACCATAGCCTGCTCCATTGTATGTCCAACCATCTCTAATTACAGCAACACATGAGAGGAAGAGATTTGAAAGGGCAGGTGACGGGAGAGGAGAAGAACCTGGTTTGACTTAAACAGCACAGGATCCCTCACCATCAGGCCTGATGTACATCAGCCTGACAGCTAATTAGGGGAGACATGAATTTTTCCAATGTAACAGATGTTCGCTAATCAGGCCAGATTTGGAGCCCTTGCGCCAGCAACATTTCATGCACAATTTAACTATCTAAAAGGAATAAACTACTTAATGCATTGTACTGAAGGCACAGCTGTTTCACAATCAGAAAATTTGCTGTCAAAGATGTTCTCTTTAAAACTGACATGTTTTTATATAACTCTGATGGGGTGTTTATAATGTATTAATAGTTGTCAGCAAGAGCTGCTGTCATCATCAAGAAGTAAAATATTTCTGAAGGTATATTAAAATGAACAGGCTCCTTTCTCTTTCCCCAAAATCCATTCAAATAATTTAACTAGGTTGAATGTGGTCTGTTGGGTTCCAAAATGTATTTGAAACAAAGAACATCAATGTATTATTTCAATTTATTCTAAATTTAAGACAAAAACCGTGCCTATGCCTTGCTTTTGGTTTAAAGATTTAAAATAATCATAGGTCCACATTTGTTTACAAAGCTGGTTTTTTAATCATTCTAGTTTTATGGAAATACACTAGGGAGAACATCATTACACACCCAAAATGTTTTCTTGGGTAAAATGAAGGTCTGACATCTTCATAAGCATAAACTAATCTGGTTAAGAATGAAACGGGATCTCTCTCTGGTTTTCCCTCTTTGTACCTCATGTACTAACTGACTCTCTAAGAAAAGACTCCTAATTACAAATTTGAAACTTTAACTATTTTCCTTCTTTTGACAGCTTAGATTTGCAATTACTTATTTGTATTTTTTAAATGGTAAATGAAAACAACATTTCATACCTTGTGAATATGGAGACGTTCACGTCATTTAATATATGGATTTGTAAGTCTTAAAAGTTTGTATTTGAAGTAGATGTTAAATACAAGCTGGTAACTTCAAATTCTACAATAAGTACAGGTTGTGGGGCATTAGTAACCTGTATCATCTACAGAATTTAGCAATTTGCTTATTTTAGTAACATTTTAGCAGTTTTTCCTATCATGTTATAATATGTAATTTGTGTACATTATTTTCAACCCATAATATTAACAGTATCATAAATTATGCTTTAGTTGGCAAGAGGGCTATGGTAGCTAATGTACTTTCTCTGGTGTCTAGGTTACTATTGACCCTCCTTTTTAATGCACTATCCCAAGCGGATATGTGACTCCTGAATGGTACTATATTGAATTAATAGTATCATTAACTCATATATCTTCTGGCAAATTCAAGGATAATATCTTTAAAATCCAGTCTCAATTAAAGAACTATTTTCAGGACTGACAATGAAGTACAGAGTTCTCTGCTATGACCTGAGTATACTATTCTTATGTTTTTTTCTGATGTGATGATTTCTTCACTGGAAACTGGCTACAGACCAACTGTTTAGAGTCACACTTTCAGATAAATGACAAATCATGCCACATCTAGAAAAGAGAGTTTTCATATGGTGTTGCAAAGCACATTAGCCCTGCGATATATTACAAATTAACTTCACAAAAGATTAAAAATAAAATGCCTTGTTTCTATCACGCTCCCTTCAGATATTCTATGTAAGCAGGTTGTTTGCCATCTTCAATTTCCAGTATCTTGAGGACAAGAATCTTTGAATCTCTAAGACAATTTCATAACCACCAGCAATTCTTTAACATGGGTACATTTTGAACTAAATTGTAGAAAAGCTTTTAAAAATAATAAAGCTCCATATTATCACCTACTTCATCTTTAAATAATTCAACTTTGCTCGAAATATTTTATAGGATATTTTATTTTTTAAAAATGTTACCTATAGATTTAGATTTAACTAAGAATAAAATCCATACCCTTTACTACAACCCACAAAACTCCACATTATCCGGTCTCTCCTATCTCCCAGCATCCTTGCATGTCACTTGCTCCTGGTTCACCATGATCGAACCAACATGGATCTACTTTCTGAAACTTGAACACACTGAAATCTTTCTCTCCATAGGGCTTTTTTGCTTGCTTCTTTCAATCTGGAATGTTCTCCCCCCTGCTCTTAGCATGTCTGACTCCTCATCTGCACTCAGGAATCAGTTTAAATGGAATCTATTCAAAGAAAACGTCCCTGATTGACGTTGCTGCTCCCCCAGCCTCCACCATGTCACCCTGCTCGTTTCCTCCACAGAACTCATCCAAATGAAAAGTTAATTTGCCTATTTAGTCTCCCTTCCTCCTCAAATTCTCTAGAACTGTGATGTCCAATACAATAATTACAATCCACATATGGCTATTTAAGTTTAAATTAATTAAAATTAAGTAAAATTGCAAATTCCATTCCTTCATTGGTCTCAAAAACACAGGTAAAGTACATTTTCATTTCAGAAAGTTCTGTTGGACGGCAGTGACCTAATAATATAGATATAGAACATTTTCATCTCACAGAAAATTCTATGGGACAGTGCTGATCTAGAATATAATCTTTAAGAGCAAAATAGCTCTGGCCCAGGCCTAGAATAGCAACAAATCTATAACAGTTCTCAATTAGTTAAATGGACAGATGGATGGATGGGTGGATGGATAGATGAAGTGAATAGATGGATAAGTTGGATGGATGAACTTTCATTTATACATAATCATTGAGAAGTATGATATTCCAGCTAATGTAATACGATGGTTTCTATTCAATCTTCTTTTCCTAATATTAATTATTTTAATAGGATTGGATGAAGTATATTGAGACTAAAGTATATCTAATATAATTTCATTTCTTTTGAACAAAATTTCCATGTTGACCAAACTAGAACCATAGGATCACAAAGGTCCCTTTCAAATCAAAGAAGTCTTAGGCTTTAGACCATGGCTATGGTAAAAGTAGAAAAAGCAGGAGTTTGGACCCTGGTAAACACAAACTCAAATTCTAACTCTGATATTTACTAGTTTTTTGTTTACTTGTTTGTTTGTTTGTTTGGAGAATTTACTTAGTCTCTCTACATCCCATTTCCCCAATGTTAAAATGGAAATAGGGTACCAACTTCACAGGGTTATTCTGAGATTAGATGTCTTGTGAATGCTTGGCTTATAGTAGGCTCATACTAAATGGCAGCTATCATTATATAGTTCCTTGAATTAATGGCATGGTAGCAATTAGGTCTTTGGAAATCCCAGTCTATCTGTATCACTCTGTCTCTGGCACTGTTCTTTGACTTAGAAATTTTAGAACTGAAGCCCTACCTATAAACACTGTCACAAACCCTGTAGAGGCTTGTCGTAAGCATAGCGCTCAGGATGGTCAGGGGGTAGAAAATGTTATGGAGGGTGGATGAAGCTTGTGGCCAGAGGGGATCATGCAAAACACAGAAACAGCTACTTACTAGACAAACCCTGGAACAGACTGTCTCTTTTTTAAAGTTTGATTTTTTTTTAACCCCTGAAAGTATGAAAGATTTCTACAGCTTAATGAGTACATAATTTATATGCAGTATCTATTTCATCACTTTAGAGAGGTAGGTAGCTGCTACCAAGCTTAGGAAACAGAAAAGATGGATCTTAAGAAATCGAAAGGGAAGAATTCCTAATTGTGTGTTTTTCTGTTGATAAAAAAAGGCAAGATAATTTTATAATGTCATCAGAGACAATGACATTCCATCACCTTTATTATAGTTTCCCACAGGGAAAGGGAATGTGGAGGTCAGTCTGCAGTTACCAGAATCAACTGTCCCCTTAAGCTCATTTTAAAAAATTGGAAGATGGCATAAACTTGGAAATAACTAAATTTTAAATCAGCCTATGAGTATAAAGAGAACTTTAATTACTAGTATATTTATCTAATGTTCTACATTTCCAAAAGGTTAGGAGTTTTGATTTTTATTTATTTCTTTATAATTCCTACGTTACCTTAAAGCTTAATCTTTTTCCAGGCAAGAAGCAGGAGCAAATTCTGCCTTAAAGCCCTAAGTACTCCTAATTCTTGGGGTTATTTGGAAATTATTTAGTTCAGAACAAAAATATAGAATGTTAAGTATTTTCTTGAATGGCAAATTAGAATTCATTTCATTCTAATGGTAAGTATCATTTTTCTGTGTTTTGTTGTTGTTGTTGCTGTTGTTTTGTCTGAGACTTGAATGAACAAACAAACAAACAAACAAAAAAACCAGAATGATGTGTGTCACAACTATTCAGAACTGGTCAGTGCTCTTAGGAACTCAATTTTACTGTTAAATGAAACTGGAAGGTTGTGAATATCCTTGATGTGAACCTTTGTATGATGTGAGCACAGGAATGGAGACAGAAAACACAAGTTTGTACTAGCTGCCAGGAGAAAAGGGCTTATACTCATAGGGCATTCTCCTATTTCTGGACTAAAATCTGATATACTTCCTAGCCCACCACAGAGAAAAATGTATATGAAGAATAAACTGATTAAATGACAATTTGGGGGAAGAGCTCTTCCTTAAAATGAATATATTGAGGAATATTCTTGAAGAGCTTTTTGTAAGATACCTGCAGGAAATAGATAGATAGATGATAGATAGATAGGTAGATAGATAGATAGATAGATAGATAGATAGATAGATAGATAGATAGATAGATAGATAGATAGACAGACAGACAGACAGACAGATAGACAGACAGACAAACAGACAGGAAATATGGCCAAAAGCCCTGAGGAGAAAGCTCTTTCCCTTATGTTTTATAGACAAAAGGAGAAGATTTTTAAAAATGTTTTGGCACCATTTTACAAAAATGCCTTGGAATGAAAAGGGTACAGAACCAAAGTCATGGAACTTTTGACTTCATTTGTCAAAATGAGCTTTTCTGGGCTCACTTTCAAGCAGAACAATTTTCATTTCTTTGTTTATTTCATATGCACATCCACTACTTGCTGTTATCACTTTACTTTCATTTACAAGATTTAATTTCTCTCTCACTCCCTGCTTTCACTTCCTTACCTGCTTCCTGTTTTCTGTGTTATGTTAAAATGAGAGACTCCAAACGAAATAAAATGGAGAATCAGCAAGAGGTACCAAATGAAAATAACTGGGTGAAGAAAAAACAAAACAGAACAGAAACAGAGGCTGGAAGTCTCAGACGTGGTTTCTGTGTGATCCTAGATTATTCTCTTCACAGTGTGAAGTCTGTCTCCCTGGACTATAAAGTAAGGGCATCTCAATTCTGCAGTGCTAATACTTCCCTTCTCCCTCTTGGGGATCTTTGGGATATTTATCAGTCATGACCTCTAGATAAATCAGTATTATCAGCCTCTTCTCATTAGCATTTCCCTGGTGATGAGTCTCCTCTCTTCCCTTCCCCAAATACCCTTTCCTTGAGTAGATTCTTCAGACTTTCCTAGATCCTGTCTATCCACATATGGGTGCTGATTTTGGCACCTCATTCTCCTACTTCACTTCCCTCAAGACACTCCCTCTCTGGCTCTCTCCCTCTCCCTCTCGCTCTCTTTCTCTCCATTTCCAATGTTACTGCCCTGTATGTCTTCTAGGAATACTTAACCTCATTTTGTAAGCATGTTGACTTTGAATAAAAACTCGGTCATTTTTGTCTTGAAACTCTCAACTTTCCCTCCACTCCCAGCATCCGGTTCCCAAACAGCTCTGACCACAGGGCAGACAATACATCAAAAATACTCCTCCTCCTGCGATTTCCAACCCTCCCTGTATGTCGATGTGTGTGCTGCACTATAGAGCAGCCACTATGACTTTAACTAGAGAGAAATTTCTCGCCTTTTCTCTAATCATCCATGCTCTAGCCACTCAGAACCACTCTTTCTTCCGTACCAAGCTCTCCGACCAGGGAGCATCCCCGTTGCCTTTGCACACGCTGTTCACCCTACGTGGGACCCTGCTTTGCCTTTCTCTACCTAGCAAACCTTCATTTGTCTATTAAGACCCAGATAAACTGCAACACTTCCAAAGGAATGAGGAGCAGAAAATGTCTTTATAATTAAAAGATTGAGGATATTATGTGTATATGATGAGAGTAGTTGGTCTGGGGAGAGTAATCGTCAGATTAGGATGAAAAGATACACTTTTTGCTGAGTTCCTTTGGTACCATTTGCATTTTTACCATGTAAATGTGTTCATTTTTTAAAATACATAGTGTTTTTTCAAGAACAATTTCATGTTCAAGGAATAGCGATTAGATAATTTATCTTTGTTGTCCAATAAAAATCAACACTGTGACAATGTAATACAAGACCATGAGTGAATTTTTAAAAATAAATCATCTCCACTGTGAAGCATCCCTCACTATTACTCTATTCTCTACAGCAATTAAGGCTTCTCCTGCTATGTTCCCATAGCACATCATGCCAACTTTAAAACAGAAACATATTGTGCATTATGGTGTTGTCACTTGCCTGTCCCTCCACTGAACTGTTGGCTTATTGTTCATCTTTGGAACTCAGTCCCTGAACACTAATTGCTTCCTCTTAGTAAATGTATAATAAATGTTTGAGGAAGGAAGAAGGGAAGGGAGAGTGGGAGAAAGATATTCAGGGACATTATACTAGAAAAGATACCTGTCAGAAATAGAGGAATGAGAAAGGAAATAAGAACATAAATAAACAAAGCAAATAAAAAGTAGCCTTACATAGACCAAAGATGAGAGAGTGTGCCATGAACCAAAGTGTAAATTCAGGAATATTTTTTTCTCATCCTCCACCCCCAATCTCTCTAGTCTGCATATGGCAGCTAGAATAATCTTGTTAAAAAGTATGTCAGATCATGTCTGTCCTCTGGATAAACCCCCATCCCACCCTCACGTCTAGCCAATGGCACTCAGTTTTTACAGAGTGTAAGTCAACATTCTTACGACAGTCAGTGTGGCCCTGCATGATCTGGAAGTCACTTCTGACTTCCACTTTTACAATTCTTTCCCTAAATACTTTTCTCCCACCCAAGCATCCTCCTAGTTGTTCCTCTGATACTCTGTATGCACTCCTGTCGTAGAGTCTTTGCAGTTGTTTCTCTGCCTGGAACATTCTTTCCACCGATAATTCCATGACTCCTTTACCCCCTGAAAGCCACAGAGCACTGTCCCACCCTCATTTGAAATTAAAAGCTGCCCTTAAGCCCTGATCTGGCATTCCCCATCCACTTTCTTTGTTTTATTTTTCCTCATGGTATACATCAGCTTTTAATACACTATATAATATGTCAAATTATTTTGTCTATCCCCTACGTGGATGTAAGCTCATGAAGGAGGAGGTGCCTACAAAAATTAGGTATCCAGTAAATACTTGCTGAATGATAGAATAAAAGTATATTAAGTGCTATTAAGTAAAACTGACTTTGCAATAACAACACTAGATTTTCCTTATGTTTTAAAACTCCTGGTCCACTCACATCTACCACCAAAGAATGTGTCCTGAGATCTAGTGGGTTTGGGTCATGGTTTTCCCTCTTTTCTTCTCATATTCTTACTTGATAATCTTATCTCCTGCCATGAATTCAATTTCCATCCATAATATGAGGTCTGTATTTGAAGGATACTCAAGTGGGACTCTAGCCCAGAACTACCTCTTGAACTTCAGACCTCTTTATCCATCCAAATACCTCTGCATGTCCACTCTGGTGATTTATGGGCATTTCAGATTCAAGGTGGCCAACGCTGAAGTCACCCTCATTTCCTCTAAACTCACTCCTCCAGTTTCCTTTCTCAGAGAGCAACAATTTCTCAAGTCATAAATCTGGATGTCACTCCTCTCTTTCTCACCAAAATTTATCCACGAAGGGTTACTTACCATCGTTAACTTCTCAATACCTTTGGAACCATTCACTTTTGCCAGTCCCCACTGTCACCACCCCTACTTAGGCCACACTACTACCGCCCGTTTGGATGTGTCCACAGTGCCTCACTTTTCTCTCTAGTTATTCAAATCTGGTAAGAGTAAGCCTTATTGGGCATATTCTAAGCACATTAGAGCCACAATAATCCACAATAATCCTGTACAATAGATTCTACTATTATTCCCATTTCATAAATAAAGAAACAGAGGGACCGAGTATGTATGAAATTCTCAAAGTCCCATTGCTTAGAAAGTGATAAGTCTTAAATATAAACCCAGGCTATCTGGCTCAAGAATCATGCTCTTCACCACTATCTTATTTAGCTTCTCTGGATTAAGTCACATCTTTGCTTAAATATTTTAATGGCTTCCCATTACTCTTAGGATGATGCTCAATTTCTTACTATCCCCTACGAATTCTGACTCTTGTTCATCTCTCCATCTTTACTGTTGACCTCAGCAGCCACTCTCCTCCCACCCCACCCCTACATCCCTCACTCTACCTTTTGCTCCATCACTAATGAACTTCTTTTAGTTCATTGAATGCCTCCGTGCTCTTCCTCTTGCACATGTTACTCTCTGTGCCTGGAACCCTTTCATTATTACTCCAACCTCATAGGTTTGACTTATCCCCACTCACCCCTCATGTCTCACCATAGGCTTTTTTGAGGAAAGGCTTCTCTGATCACCCCCCTTTTCATCCCCACATCTAGCTATGAGAATCCTCCTTTATTATTATTATTATTATTATTATTATGACTTTGGTTAATGAAATCCAGTAAGTGTCAGGAGTACAATTCAACAGTAGAGAATCCTCTATTTTTTTTGTTTGCCTCAAGGCTGTGCTCTGGGATTCCCTCTTCCTTCTCAAAGGATCCTACTATGAGTTGGTCCAGCCATGTGCCAATGGCTCCTAATTTCTATCTAACCAGCCCTTAAGCTCCAGCCTCAGATGTCTGACTGGCAACCTGACATCTCTGCAGGGAGGCCAAATAGGCCTCAAACTTAACCCAGCCAAAACAAAATTCTTTCCTCATCACTATCTATTTATTTGCTCAAATCTAGGAGTTATTTTTATTCTTTTTTGTTCTTTAACACTCCAATCTAATCCTGCAGCAAGTCATATAATCCTGTCTCTAAAGAATGCCCCAAATCTATCAGCTTTTTTCAGGCTGATGAATACATCAACAGCCTCATAACTAGACTCCATGCTTCACATCGGACACATTGCAGCGAATAGTAAATGGAAATCAGACTCTGTGCACTCTCCTACATAAAACGTGGGTTTCCACAATGGCTTTCCATCACACTGAATAAAACTACTGTTTACTGCCTCAGGCACCTCTTTGACTTCATCGTATATAATTCTCTCTTTACTACTATCCCTCAGTCATACTGGCCTTTCTGTCCCTTTTATATACATCTTGCACCTGCTAAGTTTGGATTCATCTGCAAGTGACAGAAAACCCCAAATAAATGACTTAAATTATTGCTATTTTACTCTGAAATAAAAGAGATTCAAGGGTAAATAGTCCAGAGCTGGTATGGTAGTTCCACAATCATCAGGGTCCCAGGCTTCTACTATCTGCCTACATGGTTTAAACTACATGGTCAAAGATGTTAGCTTGAGCTCCAGCCATCACATTCACATTCCAGCCAGCAGGAAAGTTAAAAGGTGAACTTCTGCCCTTTAAAGATATATAGGTTTTTATCCCACTGGCCAAAACTCAGAAACCTGGCCATCATATTTCAAAGGAAGCTATATGAATAGTTCCTTTTTATTGCTAAGTATTATTTCATAATACAGATATACCGCAGATTGTTTAACCATTCATTCATTGAAGGACATCTGACTTTCTTCTAGATTCTAGATTCTAGCTATTACAAATAAAACTGCTATAAATATTCACATATAGGTTTTAGTGTAAACACAAGTTTTCATTTCTCTGGGATAAATGCCCAAGAGTACAACTACTGGCTCATATGATAAGCACTTGTTCAGTTTTGTAAGAAATTGTCAGACTTTTCCTAGAGTGGCTATGCCTTTTTACATTCAGTTGCTTCCCTTTCTCACCAGCTTTTGAGGTTATCAATATCATTTTTATTATAATTATTCTGGTAGATACACAGTGACTTTTAATTGTGGTTTTAATTTGATTTCCCAAACAGCTAATGACGTTAAACTTCTTCCTTGAGCTTATTTTCCATCTGTATATCCTCTTTGAGAAAATGCCACTTCATGTCTTTTGCCCATTTTCTAATTGTCGTTTCTTTTGTTTGTTTGTTTAGTTTGAGGGTTCCTGATATATTCTAACCATAAGCCCTTTGTCAAATGTATGTTTTGCAAACGTTCACTCTCAGTCTGCAGTATGTCTGTTCTTCATCACCACAGAAACTTCCACAGAGCAAAAGTTTTCAATTTTGATAAGGTCCAATTTATTAATTAATTTTTCCCTTTTTGAATCATACTTTTGGTGTCACATCTAAGAATATGCTTTTTTTCTGTTTTTTTCCCCCAAAAGGTTTATAACTTTTACATTTTACAATTAAGTCTATAATCCATTTTGAGTTAATTTTTTGTATGAGCCGTGTGAGCTGTGAGAATTAGATCAAGGTTCATTTTTTCAGCTTATGGATATCCGATTGTTCCAGCAAGAAAATCTTTTAAAAAGGACTCATTAAACAGATAGTTGTCCTTATATCAAAAAGAAAATGGTGATTAACAAGAGCCAGAATGGGTTCTATAAAACCAAGTTAGGCCAAATCAACTTTTTTTTCTTTTGTAAATAAGATTCCTATGCTTGGCAATTTGGCAGTAAAATAAAATAAACTTAGTAAAATAAAATAAACCTATTGGAAATAGGGTGCTCTGGAAAGGAGATACAATCATATCACTATATTTGATACTTGTCAGAGCATTTCTAGAAGAGAGCTTTAGCTGTGGGTGATATATTTTTAAGAGAGCATCGAAGTGGGTGTAAAAAAAAGGTCAAATGATGAGAGGTCTACAATCATGACTTTTGAAGAATGCTGAGGGACCATGTACTGCTTATCTCACATTCAATGGATAGTAAGATAGTGGACAGTGAGCCTGGAAAACAGTAAGCATAAAGAAGATACGAAGCAAATCTGAAATGTTTGGCAGGCCAATTCATGAAAGAAGTAGTAGATCGTAGTAGTAGTAGTATACAGCTTTGGGGAAACCAAGCTAGAACAAGAGGGTGGAAATTATAAGAAGCTTGATTTCAGTTCAATGTGAGAAAATTCTTTCTAATAATCTGTGATACTCAATCATGAGGAATGATGTAGCTCAAAATATATACATGGAATGATCTAGTTCAAAATGCAGTGAGCTTCCTGTTGATATAACGACATGAACTGTAATGAAAGGTTGAGCCTGACAGCCTTACAAGTCCATAACCAGGATTGGAGACCTTGAATTCGAAGAAGGAGGATTTTCTTATGGTTTGGAGAGGTCAGGCAAGATTTCACAGAAGGGAAAGTGCATTCTAGGTTTCTTAAATGGTTAGAACCTTTGTGCTTTAGAGACATAAAGATAGGGACCTTGGCCAAGGAAGAGATAGCAAGCTGTTCATTTTGGTTGAATACAGATTATTTTGTGGGAGGGGAGTACCACCTAAAGGTGCCTCCTAGCTCTGAACGAACTATTAGGTCACATCTAGGCTGTGATTTTCTGAAGGAATGGTATTCCTGAAGAAGACTAAACCTAATGTCGAGATGAGGACATATATGGTGGGCTGAAATCTCAATTTAAGTCTTTTTCTTTGGAATCAACAAGCATGACCTCTTTAAACTACATTTTAAATGAAATCACAAAATGTTAGAAATAAAAGGGGACTCAGACACCATCACTTCTAACTACCCACCTCCTAAGAAAAAAGGAAAGGAAAAAAAGGCTCAGAGAAGTTTAAATATTTTACTCAAGAAACACTTTTTATACCTAATTCGTGATACTCAGGTTTCCTTATTCCAAAAAGTTGATATTTATTGCGTACTTTCCATGTGCAGAGCACGTAACAGGGATTATCTAATTTAATCCGTACAATAATTCTATAATCTGGATATTATTAATACCATTTATCAGATGAGAAAACTGAAGCTCAAAGAAGAAAAATTACTAGCCCCAAATTGTATAGCTAGAGAGTAGAGGAGCCAGGATTGAAAGCTAAGCTATCAATTTCTTAGACTGCATGTTTTTAAAAATGTTTCTATTTTATCATTAATTTTTAGTTACAGAGGTAATTCAAGCCCAACGATACAGAGATATCTAAAGAAATAGTTAATAATCTGCCTTTCTGCTCTCCCGACCACTCTTCTTGGGGGAAACAATGTCTCCAGTTTGATGTACAGGGTCTTAGACTTCTCCAAGCAACACCCAAATGCTTGACAATTATGTTATGTGGTTTCCCTGGCTCAGTCTTCTTTCTAGTAGAGCAAACTACCTCCAAATGAAGAAAAAAATGAGCAAGGGAAATTTTAGAAGTGGTACGGTAAGTGATATCATTTGCTCATATTAGACTGATATTTAACAAAATATAATAAAGCCATCTGAATAGGAGGCTCATGTACATGGGGATAAACATTTTCTGGTAAGATATACTCTGATGAATACGCATAATTAAATGGAAATGGGAAGTTCTAACTGTGTATGTGACCGTGCTAAAGAAAGTCATTACTTTGTCACAATAACAACCAATTGCTCTTTGGGTCGGGGCCAGGTTTGGATGCTAAGTTTCACTCTGGAAAATAAACGATCACGGATAATTGCAGGAAACTCCGAAAATAAGTCTTTTCTACTGGGATTCTAGGGAGCCTTAGTAAGATCACAGTGTATAGCTCCCTCTCATTCTATCAAGAAGCAAGATGTCCCTTAAATTTTTCAGGGAAAACAAATGTCCACTTGTCATGGGACAACTGTATTCAAATACCTGCTTCTCGTCTGAAGAAGTGACAAATTAAAAAGGAAGAAATTAGTTTATTCGGTATAATCTGATGTTCAGGAAATAGTCCAAAATATAGTGCAAAATATAATCACACAAATAAAAACACACGTTCATCCAGAGTCCTTCCTATTTTTGATTTATCACCCTATGTTGCTTTTTAAATCTGAAAAAAAAAACCAACGGTCACATAATTATTCTAACTACATAGCACAATTTCCACAAATTACGCTATTTCCAATGTTTTTATCTAAAAAGTTTTTCTGTAAAACTTTCTGTAACATGTCTCCCTTTACTATTTAAAACGGCTTAACAGCAGATCAAAATATAGGCTCAACATGAGCATATTAAGGTGTATCCAAAACAGGAACATTTTTCTTGCATCTAAAAATAAACTGAGACTATTTCAATTTGTGGAACAAATATAATGGATCGGGAAGAGAGAGCTTGTAGCACTACCTATAGTGTGACTGACTATTCCTTTCATTTCTTCATAAATTTAACAATGCAAATCCAGCAATGGTTTGGCCCAATGGTTGCCCATTTAGGCACCAACTTTCTCGAAGAAATAGCCTGATTAGAAAATAATTGTACTTTTTTCTCAGTACTGTTACCACACCTGCACTTTTCATTTCCTATAAGGTACAGTGGCAAAACTGCATCTTTCAACTCTGCCTCTTTTATCTGATGTAGTGGATGACAGGTAATCTAGCTGAAAGTTCCGACAATTGCACCACCAGAAAAACACTGGCTGATGAAATCTGAGCAGTTATCACACTAACCATCACCTGTCAAGCCTCTTGCTTCAATTTAAGGGCGCATCAATTTTCTGAAGAGGAAATCAAGGGCAAAGAATAAAAGCGCTTCAGATAAACACTGACAAAGGCTCTTTCTGCCTTTTTTTTTTAATTTATGATGGGATGTACTATCATAGGTTGCTCCGTGAGGTTTTATCAACTGTCCCGATACATCCCAGATAGCTCGGAATTCTTTGGCCATTGATGAAGTGCTATACTTGCACTTACTGAAAGGGCAGAAAATTTCCAACTGAAAATTACTTTCACTAAATACCACAAAGATATTGAAGGCACAGAGAGCCAGGAGATGGAACAAATGACAGCTGCATATAACAATGAACCTCTCAGTTCTTGAGGCTGGCAGACAAGACTGATTAGAGTAAGAACATGAAATAATGTTTTCTTAAAGCCAGGGAGCATATTGTGTAAAGTGTCAGGCACAAAGAGCTCATATGTTCTTTGTGGCGAGTTGGGGACACAGTGCTGCCAACTATACTTACAGTTTGTCCCGTCACAGCTTCCAGATCAAGACTTTTTTCTAAATATATCTGGTTACCGCATTCAAAATACACATGCAAATAATGGTATTTGGTGGGAGGAAAGATAAGGACTAGGGAAGTAAAAGAAGTAGTGAAACTGATTTTGTGAGGCACTTGGAACTTGGCCCTTAGCAAAAGGGAGATGTTTTTCTTTTAGAGTTGAAAGCCATAGGATCGAGGTGCTGGGCTTTGTCTATAGCCCTTTTGGGAATCAACAGAGAGCATTTTCAAGTGGGACACAACATGTAGAAAAAATATTAGTTTTGACTGGTCCCAGGGCATAAGATTTGATGTGAGGCTAATTCTGTGACATTTCCTCACTACTGATATCTCTGATGACTCTTCTGTCCAGTGCAAAGTATACTCGGTATATCCTTGATCTGTTGGAAGGAGTGCCAATTACTCACTCTTTCGGTTTCTTCGGTGTCTTCTGGAAGATAGACGAAGCAGTCAGAGATGAAAATATCAGCTTTATTAGCATTAAAGTGAGATTGGAGAACCTGGGTTGGACCCACCTGCTCCAGAAGGCTTACCAAGCAAAGGAGAGGAGAATGGGAAGAGTCTGCTGGCAGGAGCCAGAGGGAGTACAGGCCACGTGTGTGTCCCTGGACCTCTTTCCAATTTTCCCAATCAGGTAAGCATCCTCTCCTTTAGGATGGAGTGGAAATCAGAGCAGGCTATAAAAATAAGGGTAACATATTCTGTCAGGTTAGAAATTTGAATTTTGTATTCCAAAGCCTTATACTTGCCAATATTCTGTTTATTGATTTGTTGGTGGGCTTTTTTGGGGTTGATGATAAAAGGAGAGTTATAGGAAGCCTATTTTGTCTTTGAGAGCAAGCTGCATTCTCCAATCCAGTTTCATCAGTAGTAAAGCTGATCCTCAGACCTCTACCCCATGCCCGTATTTCTGCTCTCAAATCTGAGTAGAAATCAATGTCATTAATTTGTCCAAAAGCTCAGACTTCTGCAAATATCAACTGGACATTTTCCTGGTGGCCTATGAGAGTAAGTCTGTACAGTAGGGGTTGAATCTATTAATGGGAAAATTTTATTTTGGAACAGTGGTACTTCAAGTCTGGTTCGGCTCTAGGCAGTCTTTTGTAATAGTCATTGTACTATCAACAAGTGATGTACTATTGACTAATGATGGACAAAATAATAGAAATCACCTCATTTATGAGTATGACCCATCAGAGGCAGTACTATTATTTTCTGTCATCCTAGAGAAATATTTCTGGGGAAAGATGAAAGAAAGTGAGGCAGGTAAAACACAAGACATACAAGGCCAGCCTTTCCTGTTTACTAGGCTCCCTGGAGAATGAAAAACATAGTATAGTATTTAAGAGTAGAAGTTTTAGAATCAGGCAGATCTGTGGTTAAATGCTGTCTCTGAGTTTACCAGCTGTGAAAACTTGGCAAGTCAGTGAACTACCTATACTTCAATATCTCCTTTCCAAAATGGGGATACTAATAGTACCTAACCTGTAGGGCTGTTCTGAGGATTAAATTTGATATTGTATTTAAAACATTTAACAAAATACCTGGTATGACGTAGGCATATGATAAATGTCAGCTCTTATCATTTAATTCCCAGTAAGGTGTCGAAAGGCCGTCTGATCCTGAACTCATTTCTCCTCCAATAGAAATAATTCCTAGAAAACCTTTAGTTTCAGGTATACAGCACAATGGTTAGGAATTTATATAATTTATGAAGTGCCTTTTCCACTTTTTGAATCTTTCAGTTTGTCCCCCCAAAACATACAGTTCTCTCAGAAGAAAAAAAATTAAAAGGGGTCTATTCTAAACTCTGTTTTACCAGGAGAAAAATGATTGCTTGTTTTTGACCTGTTTATATAACAGGTTTTTCATGAGAATCGGAATCCAAGCCACAAATATGTTTTGCTGTATTCTCTTAAATAATGAGATTGTTTCGTTATTATTCAAACGTAAAAGAAAGGCATGGAATGCTTAGGATCTTATAGTTATAATCTTACAGCACCCCTCCTTCTTTCTCAAGCTTTAGCAAAGCAGGATTCTGTCATAAGATGCCACTTTTTGTATTTATCTATTTCTTCTAAGAAGCCCGAAGCACTTACAGAAATCTCATCAATCTGTGCAGTATTCCTGTGACTAACGAATGAGAAAGTATGACTAAAGTTGCGAAAAATGGGGGGTGTGGAGACGGCTGACAGTGCCTAAGTTACTCAATAAAGTCATGCCAAGGTGGGCCGGCTGCCCACTGGGCAATCAGCCGGACCCCATTGTTGCTGTGCTTGCTGCATGCGCCCAAGCACATGGCTCTCTGATTTCAATACTCCTCACAGTCCTTAGGATGGAATTCATCCTGCCTGTGCTTGTCACCCTCATCAGACTGACAATAAGCACTTAAAATGCAGGAACTCATTTTACTTGTTATTTCCCTCAGTGTGCCATTAGATTGGCTACAAATGTTTGTTTTTATTTTTGTCTTTGTCTCTTTTTTGCATGATTAAGAAAGCAAATTCACAAAATTACAAATTATTGATAGATTTATCTTCTGAGGATAAATTCTTCAGATTTTTGCCTATTTTTTTTTTTCCAAAAAGGTGGGCAAGGGAACAATGGAGTTTTTTTTTTTTATTTTTTTGTTTTCATTTTCTAAATATCTTTTATAAAGCAATCTTGCATTGTCTTATGCAAGATTTCTTATGTAAATATGCTTATTTCCAGTCACCCTATCCAAGAGTTACGATACAGGAATGAAAGAAGGAGGCAATTATATTTAGACAGAACTGGAATCAACTGCCACGTCAATGGGCAAAATTCTTAATAGCTCTAACACTTGGTTTCTTGTCTGAAACTTCATATGTTTGCTGGGATGACTAAATAAAACGATATGATGCATATGCACCCCCCAAAATCACTCATAAACGTTACCTTCATCTGTTCATTTTCCCTTCTCTATTCAAATATCGGTATTTTCTCCAGTTGCAGTTAATGCTTGGATGATTCCACCTGAAGGCAGCATTTCTGGTTGTTTTCAGAGGGATGTTTTTTATGTATTTGTATTGGCATTACTTTCCTATGAAATCATAAAGAGGACCCAGTGACCCAGGTATGGAACCAATAAGAGAGAAATATTTGTTTTGGAACAGTGGTGTTTCAAATATGATCTGACCCTAGGCAGTTTTTTATAATAGTTACTGTACTGTTAATTTTGCCATAACTATTGGCAAAAAAGTAGGAATTGCCTTATGAGCATGAGCCATTAGCAGTAGTACTATTCTTTTCTATCCTAGAGAAATATTTTAATAGTGATAACTAAGGACAAGGTGACAGAAGGTCTTTTGTCCTGTTGAATTTACGAATTAACAAAGACTTGGGAATCGCTGTTTTACAGCAATAAATACACATTCTTGTAAAAATGAAGAACTAACTATTTGAGTCTGTCTACTTATGTAAGAGAGCAACCCAAGGTATTTCTTCCTATTACTTCAAATTTCTGGGCTTGCATGCCAGGGAAAAAAAATTAATCTGCATTTCTATTTTTAAAGTGCCTTTAGTTTAATGTAGTTAATTCCTCCATTTTTGCAAATATAATATCCCCATTGTTATTCAGGCAATTCCATTTCCCTTCCTACAAGTCATTTGGGGCTAAAAAATCTAGGTGCAAAGATGTACTAGATTTCCTTTACTTAATAAAAAGAACTGCTATCCTAGAAATATGATATGTATGACTTTTTTTTCTTCCTTAATCACATAGAGGCTTGTGTTATGTTCACACATGTGCCTGTCTCCTCCTGAGCCTGTGTTACACCTGCTTGCTCCTTATTTCTCTCCTCAGGTTGCATAATTATCTTTTTTATTATTCAGAGAAATTATTATATTTTTGTTTTCTAAAGCCTCATTTCAAATAAGAGATGCTAATTGTGCTCAGAATTGCCTAAGCTGAGCTCTCAAGCACTTTAAACAAGCAGTATAAAATGTATATATAAAAGAGGTTTCTTAGCTAGAGGTACTATTTGAATAATCATTACCAAATCATTATATTGGGTGCTATTAAAGTAAACTGCATTAACAATTGTTAAACATTTTTAAATAAAAAGAAACCAATATATTGATGTTTAGAAACTTAAAGATTATGTTTTAAAATTTCACACATTTTTATAACATTGATCAAAAATTTCAAAAGTTTTATTTCACTGTAAAACTAAAATATTTTTTGTGAAGAGAACCTGAAATGAAATTAGTTACCTACAAATACAAGTTGCAATTGATCATTGGAAAATCATTTCTCTAAGCCTTCAATTAAAGACTCAGAAAATTAGAGGAAGTTAGAATTCTTTCAACACTAATTTTTGGTTGAATTATATTTCATTTAGTATCACGGCCTTGTTGTTCAGCTCATGGAAACCATCCACTGACTTTTAAATACACAACATTCTATGATGGAGACTAAATATTTGTGATTTAATTAAATCCCAAAGTACTGTGTTTCATTCAAAAGGAATTCTTAAAGTAACTTTTAGAAAAAGATTATTGAAAAACATAAATATCTTATAAATCCTTTAAGGGCAGAGTTTGTCTTCTACTGTGTTATCTTCTACATACTCCCTAGCATACAGAAGACATCTAATAAATTGTTTTTTGAAAAAATAAAAACAAAAAAACACAATATAACTCCTTGCTCCATTATTCTAAAATCTAAGGGATTCATATTTTAAAAAGAACAGCATTAAACTATATGCTTGTGACTTTTCATTCATTTGAATGGGAAGATGATACAATTTCTTGTTAAAATAGAGTTCATTTTTCTAAGTCTTTTGATTAAATGGAATGATACATTTAAGTGAACATATTGGATTTTATCATAAAAATCATTTGCACTATTAAGACATAAATTTTTGCCTAACACTAAGAGGTTATTATTTTTAAGTTAATAATGATAATTTTGAACTCCAATATTCTACTCCCGATTTATAAAATTCTTCTTCAAAGAGCAACTAGACACAGAAAGTGGTACTAAGTGAGATTACAAAAATATAAAATTAAAGAGAAAAATAGATGACGCATTCTATAGGAAAAGACGAAAGGTCTGGTTTTAATTTTTGTTAGAGCTTTTATTTTTTCATGTCTGAACTAGTTTTATGTTAGTCCCCATTCCACACACACACACACACACACACACACACACACACTCACCAAATTCACAGACGATGAGAAAGCAGTTGGTAATTTAACAGGAATTACTAAGTAGTTTATTTTTTCTGCGATGCTAGTTATGCATATTGAGTTGAGTGATATAAGTCATGAACATGAAATTGCTTAGACAGTACAAGAACCTTGGCAAATATTCAGAGTCAAGCACAATACTTTAATACAACTAAATGCTCTAATGACAGGAAGGGAATTACTGTACAATGTAATGCTAGGGGAAGGCAGCAAACAGCACCTGCTGGCTAGACTGAGAAATCCAAAATGGATTCCAGGAAGAGAGTACAATGCCCGGCTGCTACGGCGGTTGCCTGTTCCTCCTATACTGTTATTACTGTGCAACAGTCCTGAAATCTGAATGACAGTGGCCTGAGCCCTTTCAAACAACAGAAGGAAGGTCAATTTTTGTAATGAGGAAATGGAAGTGGTGGCACCGAAGATCACTGACCCTTGTGCGATGAAGGAGCAGTGAAGTGCATCGGGAAATTATGGTGTAGGAAAACAGTGACACCACCATCACAAAACACAGAACCAAGGAACAAGTAACAAATGCACTAAAACGTGCATAAATCAAATACGTGCTATCAACCCTGGGTTTATTTCTATTCTCAAACTGTGAAAAATTGGACCCAACAGTTCTACGAAGAAAGGAAAAGGCAAAGGGCCAAAAATTAAGTTCAAGAGTCTAAAATGATACTTTTAACCAGGGAAAATACTTAAAATATTTAACAACTAGTTGGTCTAGGTACAGATGCTATACCTAGATGGTGGTCAAGGGGTCGGAGCAGAATTCATAATGCCTTCTGCCCTCCCAGGGGCTACCTAGTTAATTCCCAGAGAGAAAGGGGTCCAGAGAGAAGCCAAGTCAGCTCAGGAAAAGAGGTGGACACAGGAGCTTTTGATGCTGGGCCCATAGTTGTCTACTGACTGGGACAAAACTATTTCAATATTTTAACATCTAGTACAGGCGCCCAGTCCATCAGCACTACTCATAACTCTGCTTCAGTCTACCAGCATGCCTGTCCACACAGGACTTTGTGGTGTAAAGCAAGGGAAGAGTAGCTTGTAAGGAGGGCTAACTGAACACTTGTTTTTCACATTTGATGGCCCTTTTGTTTTTCTTGTCCTTGGGCATTATGTTACCAAATTATCCTCATATTCATAATACCTGAGTTTCTGAATAAGGCGGGAGATGTGCTACTCTAACGTAATTAATGAAATTTATTTCACAGGATAATAATGATTCTTGATTATCTGATGATTCAAAGATGTCAAAAAGATATTTATGATGGCATTCTAGACTTCACTTTTGGCAAGAAAGCACAATTGCAATTCTGACCAGGTTAGACCAGGCCTAGCAGCAACATTTACGGCTTTGAGAACTTTGCATTTTTACTTAATTTTTATTAATTTAGTAATTAGTTATTTTAAAGCACAAATGTGAAATATTAGCAAACAGGATATAGAATTAAGATTTGGAAGTACCAAGACTTCAAAGCCACCAAAGACCAAGTTATCTTCTCATATGGGGTAAATGTGATCACTAAAAGATGATTCTACCAACAGTGGCTAAGATCTTAAGAGGTACCTGGAAAGACAAAGAAGCTGTAACAAAAGCAGTGACTTCTCTGGATTTTCTCCCCCAACATGTGACAATGGAGGAAATGCCCAGTCTAGCAAAGAAAAGGAGACACCCAGTCAGAAGAACATTTCACACTCCATTTGCACAACACACGAGACTGGAGTATCATTCATAAACATCTAAAAATATTTAATTCCATGAGCTGAGCTTCCAAGCAGATAATATTGAAAAAAAAAAATTTCAGGCCATAAAGAGATGAATAATTGAACCAAATTTTCAGAAATAGTTATTAAAACACTTCTAACGTGCCATCATTGAGCTGGCACCTGACGTCACTATCTTTGATGTCAAGTGCTGGAAGAAAGGCAGGCAATAAGCGAATGCAAAATAAGGATAGGGGCTGGTGGTGGAAACAGATGATGAAATTCTACCTTGCAGTGTACAAAAAATTGAAATTTTTTAATAGTCGGAAGAAGATAAACTGAAGTTTAAATTTCTTTTAAGTCTCAGCCTTCAAGGGTGCCCTTCTTTGAAGCTACACATATAAGGAGGCGAGAAAAAATGAATAAATTTGAAAAACTATATACCCCTCACATATTACAAGTAGACATCTTAAATTATTCATAAGTGAAAATAGTTGTAAAGGAGGTGTTATTGACATTTTAAACTACAAATTTACATCACTCCTTTCAATAAATTCAATGGGATATATATGCCATGGTGATTTTACACCCACCATCATCCCCTGAAAAATAGATTCAACCAAGTCTTCTTAAATAGTTGTGTATTTTACGATTCTTTTTTTTTCATTGAAATTGTGTTTTCATTCCTCTTTTAGCATACAGTTTTATCTTACTATAATAAGTGTTTAATATTTAAAAGTCCTTTATTGATTATAATTCTCTACAGCAAAAGAAGCATATAAAGTGAATTTTTTCACTTAAAATTTCCTGTTATCATGAGGTCCTAAGTATTCAAAAAACATTCTTCTGAATAGAGGTTTTTTTAAGTATTAGTACACAATTTAACAAAATAATATAAATATTTCCAAAATATCTGATAAAGATTATTAAATATAAAAAGAAATGTATAAAAAGAAATGTATTAATTTTTATTATTTTTATTAAATATAAAAAGAAATGTATCTCCTATTGAGATGGGGGTAATAATAAAGAGTCTTAATTAGATGAGTGTTCTTCCACACACCCATAGAAAAATTGTCCCTTTGTGTGGCACTTGGGGAGTTTTTAAACCCTAGAGTTATTGGAACACTGCAATGATGTCTCTAACTTTCTGGTGTAACATAATCCCAACACCGCATAATTGAGTCTTCCACTGTTCAACACAGTTACCAGCACCCAAGAGGTGAATGTTAGTTTTCTTGGTCTTCTCGTTTCTCATCCTCCCAGTTGTCGACCTTGCTGGAGTGACCACTAGTCTAACAAATGAAGCCACCCCACCTCCAATAGCTTCATTTTAACAGGAATCTTCTCAGATAAACAGGTATATTAGAACCTTTCTTGACATCACAACATTCCCTTGCTAGCAGGAAACAAAAACTTTAAAAGAAAGCTTATCCGTGTAGGTGCACATTTCATTAAATGGCTTAACAGAATACATACATCTATGATCTCTAAGCCGAGTGTTATTGAGAAATCAAGAAGTTCTATGTAAGGGCATTTAAACTATGCCATTTATTGCAAGAAATACATTAACTTTAAAAATTATGTACTTTTTCAGTGTGTTAAATGCTTATGGTGTGTCGAGTAAGTAGCAACTGCTCTGGATATACAATACCTGGAACACTTGAATCATTTTAAAAAACACAGATGGTGTTTTAGAAAGAGTCTACCTTCCTATTAGCATAAGCGGGCTGCGATTTGTTCACATGTAATGACTTCTGTTTCCACCCCCTGCCTGAGCACATCTCCTGCTACTGCACTGTACTTCCCCACTGGTCTCCACACTCTTTTGACATGGGGAAGAACACTCTCCCTAGCGGTACTTTATTTTTTTAACAGATAAAAAAATATTAATGGCTCATTATCATTTTTTAACCATAGATTATTTGTCACTTTTTTCTGGCTTGGATATTTCTGCTGCTCTTCCAAAGGAATGTGCAAGGTATTTAAAACCTCTTTTAAAAATAAATAAAATCTTGTTTCAAAATAAATATTTTAGAAGTTCTTTGTAAAAGCAAACTATCACATTTTAAATGTCTTTTTTCATTAGAAAGTCCTAATATAGCAACTCAGCAGTAATTGCTATTTTATAATCTCTTGAATATTGAACTATTTATTATGCAAATTAATACTCATTGGAGTATGGGCCCCCTTGCCATGGAATTCTTTTTTTGCTTACATATTTTACTTTTGGAGCTTTTGCCAGTCAGTGTAAAGAGGCATCTTGATATTTACTCATTCCAAGCATAAACAGATTTCTGCCAGACACATGGTAGCTACACTTCAACTCTTTGTTTTTAAATTTAAAAAAGGCATATGGCAGATTTGCAAAACTAGAGAAAAAATTTTTTTGGTAATAGCTAGAAGAATTCCTCTTCAGCAGAATATTATTCTCATCATGACCTGGGATCATGCTGTGAGACTCCACAATCCACCGCAGAATGTGGTGGCGAATGAAGATGTGTTAGGTTAAAACCTATGAAACTGTCATTTTGTGTATCCGAAATGGTAGAGTGGTGCAATTTCATAGGGTTCAGCCTAACAGCTGCTCCATACAGGCTCTTTCCTCAGAGGAAACTCCACTGCATAGACCTCCTTGGGAAACCCCTATAGAGATGTCCCCGCACCCCCACCCCAACCATCTCCTAAATTTGGTAAAATTTTATAATACATTATATGAAGTTTTAATATATTCTACCAGATCACTTCAGGCAGCACATACTTGACGAGCACACATTCTGCAGTTATTCAGTCCTTCACAGCTCTTCTCCTGGAGGAACAGGCCCTTTCACAGACCCAGAAGCCTCAGTGAGGGGTGAGGGATGCCCATCCTGGGCCAAAGTTTGAGGGAGTCAACAAGGGAGAACAGGCTGAACATGTGACAATATGCTGACCATCTTCAAGATTGGGTCATTGTCATTATACTGGCCCCAGAGTAATTGTACCTTGAAGTCGTGTGAATATATCAGCAAGAAAAACAGAGTGCATTACTGTTTTTATTATTCCCATTTACAGATTAAAGCTCCTATTTGATATTAATTAATATTAATTATTAGGATTAGAGATATTAAGCAACTAACTCAGAGTCACCAGTGAAGACATGACATATCTAGATCACATCTCTGTTCTGTCTCATAGTCTATTTCCTTAGAAGACAGTGTTTTGAACATTCAGAATACTAAACAGAATGTCCTTCCAATTTCTTCCCCTAGTCCTCATTACCTTCCCTCCTCTCCATAGTTCCCTGTCCACATGTTGATGAGGTAAGATGACCATGTGTGGTAGGCTGGACCAGGTGACCCTACAAAGAGTCAAGTACTTCGCTACTTCTATAATAAGGCAAGACATAAAAATGGTAAAACAAACATACTCCTTAGAGAGAAGAGAGAGTAAAATAGAAAGTGAGCATTTCATAGATCTCATGAGAATAGAGATCTAGAATCTTTGTATCAGTGTGGGGCAAGGAGAGGGAAAAGGAAAGACCCCTCCTCCTTGGCACAGAGAGCTGTGGGGAAATTTCTGGGCTTTAGTTTCACCATAGCAATATGAGTTGAGCATGCACCGTGGATAAAGCCCAATGATATAAATCAATCAATCTCTCTCTCTCTCTCTCTCTATCTCCATCTCTATCTCTTCTCTTTCTCTCTCTCTCTCTCTCCCTCTCTCTCGTTGGCCTTAAGAAATTTACAATCTAAAAAACTAGCTTGGACAAACAAATGAAACAAATGCATGCCAAAGAAACACATGAGTGTTGATATGGAATAGCAGATGTCATAAGAGGTTTGCTTTGAAAACCTTGAGTAGAAATTGGCCCTCAAGAAGGTGGGAATTCTAAAGAGATGCTTAAAATTTCATATAATTGTCAAACGCTGAAGCAGAGAAAGATCAATACAACGCACTTCTCTTTGAGAAAAAGTGCTTACCTGTCTGAGGTGCCAAGTGGCCTGGAAATACCTAGCAATACTTAACTTTAAACTCTATTCATCTAGCTCCACTGTAATATAAGGGTCAATAAAAATAACCTGAGTTTATATAGTAACTTTTTTCCATGGAGTCAAAGAAAAACACATGAGAAAATGGAAGAATGTGTTTAAAAAAATAAAGTCCGTTATCTCTATCAAAAAAAAAAAATGCTAAATGACTTTTTATTTTTGCAACATTGCATAAAATTTTTGTCATATGCCATAGTTAATGAAATTGATTTTTAAACCTAAATCCTAAAAGCAAAAGTCACGTGTAACTTTCCATATATAGAATAGCTTTTGTTAGAAACCTCTTTTACCCTGAATCTTATGTCCCTGACTATTTGTACTAAATCAGCTTAGCTGTGCAACTTGAATCTTACAGAAAGAAGAGTAAGATGTGAAAGCCTAAGGTATGTTAAGAAATTTGTTTAGAATGTGGTCTTATCCTAGCTGTAAAAACCCAGAAATTAAGGCCAATCAAGTCTGCAGAGAGAAAGCCACCCTTGACCTTTTCAGATTGATCTCTGGGTGGGTACTTGACTCCAGGGATTTCATGTGGTTCTATTTTTGTTACCTTACGTATAAATATCAGGAAATATGAATATTCAAATTTGCCAACCAAACTTAGACCAACTTCAGGGCTTGAAATACAGACTAACCGACAACTAAAAATCTTAAATGTGTATAAGACAATTGGAAATGTACCTATGCTTTAAATGTTTTTAAATGGCTAAGGTGTCACTTCTGACCTTCACTGAGCATATTGTGACACTATTCTTTGCCAGAGTTTTTTGGGGACCCTAAATCAGATGTGTAGTAATAAATTAATATTATCCTGATAGGTTTAACACAAAGGGCTGGAGGAGCAGAGAAGAATCAATGTCCTGGGTCCCCACTCAGTGTGAACGAGACTTCCGGCAGAGGCACCAGCAGCCCCACAGAACTTCATAATAATAACTACAATTTATTGTGTGCGTACTGTGAGCCAAGCATTTTATTAGGTATCTTTCTCATTTTATCCTCACAATAACTCTAGATAGGAGAGACCAGTATTATTATTAGTATTATTCCCATTCTTCCCATGAAGTAACTAAGGCTCAGCATTTCACCGTTAGCAGCAGTGGAGTCGGAATGCAAACACAGGTCTGCTTGCCTATGTTCCTGCCCCCTGGACACGCTGCCTACTGCATGGAAATAGCCCAGCTCGGACTTGCAGGGCTCTGTCTCTCGAGGCCCTTCTCAAAGGAGCTGCTGTACTTGGTAACTGAGGCCTTGTGGGAATTCCAAGGTGGAAATCTGGGCCTATGGCAATGACATTCTTTGAAGTAGAAACACTTCCCTCTTGCCTAAGCCCCTTGGACCCCTAAGCTGAACTTATCTGCTATCATTTTTGCCTCCAGCTCAGGCCTTGCAACCTCTTTGAATCTTTAGCTGCCAGCATGTCAATGCTCTATGACCGGTGTTGACCCAAATTTGTAGATGACATAAGCCTCTGCCAGGGATGAGAGGCTGGAAACACTAGCTTCTCTCTTCTTTCCCACGGTCATCACATAACTTAGGAACGCTCATATCAACTGGTAGAACCTCACTATGTCATCTAACTAGAGTGCCTGTGGTAAAAGGGACACATCCAGTTCCATTTTTTCCTTTAAAAAGGAGGCAATTGAGGTTTAGAGAATTAAATAACTGGCCTAAGGTTGGCAGTGTGAAGACTGGAATGTAAGTACCCTGAATATCATGCTAATTCCCCCAAAAGATGAAATGTCGGGATATCTTGTTTAATTTGATCCATAAACAGAATCAGAGGAGTTAGTATTGTTACATCAGGCCTGCTTTCCCTTGGTCAATCGATCAATCAACCAGTCAGTGAATCAATATCTTTTGATTGCATGTTAGCTGTAAGGTGTTTTTTCAGATGTTGTGAAGGATGCCAAGACCAGTTATACATTTTCATCCTTGGAAACTGACTCTCCAATTACAATTATAATCCTGAGCTAGAGTTTAGAGCAGTTCCCCAGGATCAGATATGATCCACTGTCATAGCCCATATAATCCGGAGTCTTTTGAGAGGACTAGACAAACCTAGACCACTCAATGGGTGTGCCCCCTCCCTGCCCAGCCACGTCTAGGGACTATGTAGGCAATGAAAATAACACAGGCTTTGAAGTTGGGACTGGGTATGAATTATAGAACCTTCACTTGCCAAAGGAAGTTATTTACCTGCGTAAGAGTCACTTTTCTTATCTATGAAAGTGGGGTAATAAATATCAACCATGAAGGATGACAGGGGCACTAAGTAAGATAAGTATATAAAACACCTAGCACTGAGTAGGTATTCAGTAAAGGGTAGCTACAATGTCATTATTATCATTAGTAGCACCCAAATTGAACCCTAGGTCCAGATTTGAAAAAATCAGGTATCTTGGGGCCATCTAGAATAAAAGGGGAATTCTCAGGCTTGCAGAAGTTTGAAAGCAGACTAGTGGGCTGCCTTTGTGGTTGGCAGGAGCAAGAAGCAGGAATTGCCACCCTCTCTGTGTTCATGACTTCTTCCCTTTGGTGGCAGGTTGCATTAATAAGGATCTACCTCTTCAAAGCTGGGAAGTGATCCTTTCTGCCTTTGAGACGGGTCCAGCTGTCATTACATGGCATGGCCAGTGTTAGTGTCTGTCTGTCTGTCTCTCTCTCTACACACACACACACACACACACACACACACATATGAGAGGATTGTGAAAATATGTGAAAGGTTCAGAGAAGAGCATGATGGTTCAGTGATTGGAATGTGTTCTTGTGATGATTAATTTTATGAGTCAACTTGACGGGGCCATGAGGTACCCAGATATTTGGTTAAACACTATTTCTAGATATGTCTGTAATGGTGTTTCTGGATGAGGTGAACGTTTGAATCGGCAGACTGATTAGAGCAGACGGCCCTCCCCAGTGTGAGTGGTCCTCATCCAACCCACCGGAGGCCTGAATAAAAGGTTCAGTAAGAAAAATTCTTTCTCTCTGCCTTTCTTTGAGCTAGAACATTAGTCTTCTTCTGTCTTGAACTCAGACTGGGACTGAAACCATACCTTTAGCTCTCTGAGCTGCATATCTTGGGACTTGTCAGCCTCCATCATTGCGTGAGCCATTTTCTTATGGTAAATCAATCAATCAATCTCTCTCTATAGATAGATAGATAGATAGATAGATAGATAGATAGATAGATAGATAATTATTAATGTATATAATATACACACACATGTATCCTATTTCCCTGGAAAACTCAGACTAATATAGTAATCTATGAAAAACGGTAGATTATATGTTCCAGGAAACAAACAGGTAGATTTGCCTGTCAGACATGCGGAATGTACAGAGAGGTGTTAAGTGGTTAAGCACCATATGGCAAAGAAAATGGGTTTAAATGCCACAGTTAGCCAGAAGAGAGGGTGATTAAGTACTGGAACCAGATGACAAGGGTGGAAGTAGTACCCAGATCCAACAAAATTTGGAGAACAGACTAAACGGCCATTTTTCTTGAAACCTGGGGAGAAGTTCTTGCCTGAAAGTAGAATTTGGGCTGAACTCCTCCATGAGTTTCCTTCTAATATCAAGATGGGTTTATCTGACCATGTAGAAATCCTAGGAACTTCTAGAAAGACTTAAATGAGATTTAATATGAGCAAAAGAAGGAAACGCTCATGTAAATAAAAATCTAGGTCTTGGACAAATTGTCATTACTGGCAATGATTATTCTGTATTTATAAATAATTGTATGCAGCACTAATAAGAGAAAAGCCCAGCTCAGAAAGCTCATTTCCTTGAAGCTGAAGTCCGATCACAAAATGCTTTACCATGTATTCTACTATTTTTAAAAATCTGTTGTCTGTGTCTTGCACTTCCCTTTTAGGGACCTCTCATACAGGAAGAGAATTTATACGGAATTAGTGTCCTGTGTGGAGAGGCAGAGTGAGCATTCCCCTTGGGTCTCCTAGAATTTGCATAGAATGACAAGGCTAAGGATAAGAAATACCCTTGGCACAGCAATTTCCAAGTTCTACTTGTAGGACAGTAGGGTTGTATTAAATTTTTCTAATAGACCAGTTCTCCTAACCACCTTTGTCCATTATTCTATTCATGCAATCCATCATCGATGAATATATGAATATTTATGTGTAGCTCTAATATGTATAGCACTTGAGCAGGCAATTCCCTTAAAGGCTGCTGCAGTGTTCTGCGAACAAATATCAGTGGGTTCTCACAACCGTCTTCTAGGCCAGCTTTTAACATGATTAATTAAAATTATTAATTTCAGGCAAGTGATAATAAGGAAATAGAGTATACGGCAGATTACCAAAACAGTGAATTAGAGACCCAAGTATGTACCTAAATCCCCACTGCTATGACTAAGAGAGTGATGTTTCCAGACCCAGCTTGGTGGAGGGAGGGGTACAGCAAACTCAGCCTTCATATTGACTGGTCATTCTAGGAAATTCTCAAAACTTGTTTTTATGTTATATCTTAATGAACATCTTAAAAACTAACATTGGCACAACCCCAAAAGTCTACGTATGCTTTCCAACATTTCATGTACTTCTATTGTTTCTAACAATTGTATGTCTTATCAAGAGTTATATGGAGACATCAGGAAGGGGTCATTTGTATGCCCTCTGGTCCCTCCTTTCCTCCCCAATGCTGGAAAACACAGCAGAAGTTCAACGGAATGATTTAGGACATGCTTTTAGTAAGGGAAGAGGGCCAGTGAATTATTCCCCTTCCACATCCAAGGTCAGAACCCAAAAAAGAGAGAGCTAGATCTACCTGGCAGATGAAAGCAAACTGTCAGCTTCATGACTGATCAAGCCCTGGAAAACAATGCTTAGATGTGTGAGCACAACTGGATTCCTATAGTGCAATTTAGGATTTGGCCAGACTCACCACCAGGTCCTGAGGTGCTGACTGCTTCACTGTGCTGCAGAGAATAGCTCAACATACGCAGCCTGCAGAAGAGAAAAGTCAGAAAAAAAAAAAAAATGCTTAGCAGGGTTGAAAGCACATGGACCTGTTCCTTCTCTACAGTGTGTCCTGGTTGGCCATGCTTCCTTCCTCCCCTCGGGAGGCAAAAGTGAAGGGTAAAGAGTGACTGGGAGTGTGTCTCCAAACTGGTGGTTCTCAAAGTGTGGTCTGAGGACCAGCAGCATCAGTAGCATCTGGGAACTTGTGAGAAATGTACATTCTCAGGCCTCACCTCTAACCTACTGAATCAGGAAAATGAGGACTCAACAATCTGTGTTTACAAGCCTTCCAAGTGTTCTGCTTGCTAAGGTTTGAGGACCACTACTCCATAAAGTAATTCTCTGCCTAGAATCATCCGGGCATTTCTTAAATGCCAGGCTGTCCAGGCCTTCTTTCAGATCAATTAAACCAGAATCTCTGAGGTGGAGCCAAGTATCCATATTTTCAATACCTGTGGTAGTGACTGAGTACGAGGCCTTCTTAGACAATGCAGATGTTTAAAACTAAGGAGACCTCACCCCACCCCACCCAGGTTGGTAAGGATCTCCCTCTTGTAGTTACTTAGAATGGTAGTTCTCAGCTCAGGGCAATTTTGTCTCCCAGGAAACATCTGGCAATGTCTGGAGACAGTTTTGATTGGCATGACTGGGACAGGGCATGTAGCTGGCATCTAGTGGGAAGAAGCCAGAGAAGCTGATAAACTCCCTACGATGCACAGGACAGCTCGTCACAGCAAAAAATTTTCCAATACAAAATGTCAGCAGTGCCAAGGTTGAGAAACCCCCCTCGACAGCGCATATCTTTGAGCCTACTACATAGTTGCCCATACCAAAATTTGGCTGTAATAAAACTATATTTTAAAATGATTTACAAAACCCTTTCCTATAAATTACACTAACTTTTCTCCTCCTCAATTAGAGTAAATGAGGGAGGCTGTGGATCCTCGACCATCGTTTCTCCAGTTATCCCCTTTATAATTCCACTTTGGATGTCTCGGTTACAAGCTAACAAAGGCTTTCCACCACGTCTGTTTTCCCACTCGGTAAAACGTTTTGCAATGTCCCATGTAAACAGGCACTTGATGGGTGATATTTGATGATGACTGAATTAGCTTTTCCTAATTGTGAAAGACAAATCTTTTAAATACAAGTGCCACTTTATCTCCTCTTGGTATAATTTCAAGAGCATTTGGTTATGTGCAATCACTGTATCCCATAGTTCTATAACTCCACAGTTAACATTTCTTGCTTCATCACTGCAATTTATCAAATATACTCCGATGATAAGTATATCTTTTCCTTCTCTTTCGTTTAAGATTTTCAATAGGATACCAATACATTTTCTCTTAAATGTATTCTAGTTTGCAGATAAAATATAAGGCTCCCAGTTAAATTTGAATACCAGATAAATAATAAATAAGATTTTAATATAAGTTTGTCCCAAATATTTCTTGGGATATACTTACACTAAAATTTTTATTTGTCGCTTAGCTGATAATCAAATTTCATGGACATTTCATGACTTTTCCTTTAATATGTACCATATCATTGAACACATTTACATTCCTTTTTCAGTAAAATTACTAGATAATTTTCTATCACCACAATGGCCATACTGTTTGCTAAAATATTAATATCTTCCATACGTGGTAGAAAATAGGCACTGCTCTGAGTCCTTTCAACCTCCCTCCACTTTCTCTCAAGTCAGCAACTAAAGGGTTAACACCTGGCACTTGGGAGGGGTCACCAAGACCTGACTCAGGTACCTCCCCCCCCGACACCTGTCTAATTGGTCAGTGCCCAGATGCACTGCTGTTAAATATTGCTGACGACTCTCATTTTAAAGCACACAAATGATTCCCCAAAGAATTGAAAATATAATTATATCCCCTGTTCATATTTGAATAAACATATTTTAAAAGTCAGATACACTTTCATCTCATTTTACAATCATGTCTTCCCCCCATCTTTCTCTTTCCTAAATAAACAGTGATGGTGCCTCCTTTGCCTGCTTTTTGCTACCATAAAAATTCTCCAGCTTTCCCAAGGGATTAGCCATGGTGCGATTTACTTTTCAGCGAGGACCCATTTATCTTTCCTCTGACAAATTTCAACACATGCACAGGTCTAGCATGAACATTTCTGTAGATTAATCCCTCACCCTTCTCAAAGAGAAGAATTATTCTTAAACAATCTGTTTCAATACGGAGTTCCTGGTGTGAAGTTAATGTCCACAAACCTTGTGAGCGTGCAACGAAAACACCATCTCAGTTAGTCACTGAGAACAACAGAAACCCTCTGGCTTGCAGTTTTTCATCTTTATTGTATAAATGTAAACAGGAAAGAAAGACAGCTAAAGCTTTCCTTTTTAAAAAAATCAGTGTTTCTTGCAAGTTCTTGGAATGGTTTCTGTGTACAATAGTCTGTGGTCATTAACTATTGATAAATATATATTCAGCATCTACTATACAATCACTACATATACATAACATGCCATTTTACATATGCATGTAATGGGACAATATGTGGTTTGGGAAAGAGCTTTGCAAAATTTGCTATGTGTTCAGATCAGTATGCTAATGACCCAAGGAGACAATGATGGTTTATAAAACATGCCCATAATTTCTGTAAAAAAAAAAAAATGAACATTTAATTATTAGGAAAAGCTAAACATATTTAATTGGGCAAGCACAGAGTAATATGCTCTGGAAAAATTATCAGGCACCACAAATTCATGATGAAGAAAAGCAAATATGAACAAATAAAATAGAAAGAAAGCCAGGGGATGGCCACAGGCTGAATATGAATCAGCAATTCAGTGCTATTGTGATAAAAGTCAATATGATACCAGCACAAATCAATAGGAGCAGAGTAGGCAAGGCTGAAACATAATTCTTCTTCTCTTTTCTCCATTAGTCAGAGGGTGGAAAGTATCCTGTTTTGGACAGCACACTAAAAAAACCGTGTGGAATCCAAACACCTTCAAAGAAGAGAAAGACGACTAGGTAAAGGGATGGAAATGAAGCCTCACAAGGAAAGGTGAAAACACTTTCAAAAAGTGGCTCCAGGGTGACCTGAGGACTGTTTTTAAGTACCTACAGTTTTTTAAGATAATTCTGGCCAGTAACTTTGATAACGAAAGTTCAAATAAGAAAAAAATGGTCTAAAATGAGCCTTACAGACATTTCTGCTAGACACATGGAAACTCTTACCTGCAACAGGACAATAACACAACAGAGAAGGTGCTGCCTTGAGACAAAGATTGCCAGGAGCCTACATCTTAATATTTTTTATTTAATCTTTTTAAAGGCAATCTTTATAAGTTAATCATTCATATGAAGGTTAGGTAAAACCTCATGCTCATAATCAACTATATCATTATTATAAATAGACTAGTCATATATATCTACATGTTAAATGAACATTTTATTATAAAATGCCTAGAATCTCGTGCAACATGGGCAAGTCGGTAAAAGTTATAATGTATTATACAGCTATTTCTTAATTACATTACATCACTAATGTAAAAGTAGGCCATACCCCTCTCCTATACGTACACACAAATTCTCCACTTCTGTTTCTGACTCGGGCACATAGTCATATAATAATTGCATAGAGCTAGATACAGTCTAACTACATATTTGCTGGTGATCAAGAAGATCATATGGGATAAATAATAATATGTATCATACACATTATTGTTATTGGAGAATAGAAAAATTATACTTATCAATTTGGCTAACTTTCTGGCTAACTACTTTTTTACAATTCAGTTTTATAGTTTCATGGATATAAAGATCACATATAATTGGGTGGCAAGGAGGTCATCTGTTATGATGTGGCTACAGCTTCTCTCTTCAAAATTCCCTTGTAAGAATTTTTTTAATATTAAAAAGATAATAGCACTTTTATCTTCAATTTCACTTACGCTCTTTCTTTAAACTGTCTTACTTTTACACATTAAACTTATGCTTATCTGAATATTAAGTTGCTCGTAGAAGGAAGAGTCAGCTCTGTGGTCTGGAGAAAGAGCTTTACTTTGGTACAAAAAATTATAATGCTAATTGTGCACATCACTGCTTGCTAGAACGCTAAAAAGTTTCAAGTTTCAAGGAGAACATGCTACCTCACATTAAAAGTTATTTTGTGTTTAAGAACTGTACCTAGTCTTAAGACAAAATAACTGTCCACCTTTCTCAAATTTTTGCTGCGTTAATACTTCAGCACATACCCGTTCAGCTGTTTTGTCACATAAGACCTGTTCTTGCACTGGTCTCATGCATACTCATTAGATGATCCAAGTAAAAACCCCTCCATGACCCACCCCCAGCTGATACAAAACAATTGAGTGTGAACAGACTGAGGAATGAGAAACGTCCCGCTCCTCTTCCATTTATATTCCCATGCTTGTTTTCCTAGGACTTCCTAAGGAAACATCCTGGCAGCTCCCATAAGTCAGATACTCATGAATATTAAAGAGGCCTCAGAATTAAAACAAGTGACTGGGGCATAAGGACTGCGCATGTATTGAGCAAATATCGAGCGCTTGCTAAGGTTCAGACGTAGTATTAGACGCTCTGCGGGAATGTAAAGATAAATCAGAAACGCATTCTACATGGGACATCTAAACTCTGGGATTTGAAAAATTGATTTTCAAAATTAACCTTTTATTTTTATCCAAATTTTCTACAGAATATTTGTCTTGAGATATCTTCAATTCTCATAACACAGAGATTTTCATATATTCCAAGTTCAAAACCTACATAAACAATAAAAATTTAGAAAACACTATCAGCAAGTGATACTGCATGGTTTTCTGATAGGTGGAAATACTTTCCATGCAAGATCAAGTTGTGAGATTATATTGATTGGTACAGATATTTCCTTTTACTCCCAACCTTCACCACTGAGAATCTTAATTCAGGATGTAAGTAGAGAGCAGCCAGGCCCGCGTATCATGACTTCTACCTGAACGGCAGGTGGTAGAGACAGCCTAACATATGTTTTTACATCGATGTATAAGAATCACTAGAGAAGTATCTTGGTATTGTCTGTGGCATTATATCTTATGGCAAAGTGGCTTATAAAGGAGACAGACACTAAAAATAACAGTTACAGTTATCTTGTAAGTCTTTATATTTCAACTTTTTCCCTTTTATTTATTTTGCATTTTGTTTCATTCTGTATATACTTTAAAAATCAGGTATAAAGCCATAATTTGGGGCTCAGTTTCCCCAGTTAGCCCTTGCTACACCTGCTTCGAGAAACTCTTTTAAACGCCAAAATATCTAAGATCAAATTCTAGGTTACAACTCTGTCAACCTAAATGTGTATGTCATATTGACACAGTCCTAAAATTCAAGCTCTGTATTCTATATGCAAAATGTAGAAGGAATTTGGCCACCAGATGAGTTAGAGGGATCAGTGGTACTTTATAAATGCAACATTCTAAACAGACATTTCAATTTTTTCAGTCCAAGTACAAATTTCTTGACGTGTCTTCCGAAGGTTCTGTGTAGTATCAGATCCCTACCTAAAACGATCTCTCTTGAGCCTATTCATCTCTTCAGCAAATATTAGTTTCCTATTGCTGCTGCAACAAATTACCAAAAACTTAGTGGCTAAAAATAATACAAATTTATTGTCTAAAAGTTCTGCAAGTCAGAAAACTGGAATGAGTTTGACGGGACTAAAGTCAAGGTGATCGTCAGAGCTGCATTCTTCCTGGAGGCACCCGGAGAGAGTTCATTTCCTTGTCTTTTCCAGCTAAAAGCCACCTGCACTTCTTGATTCGTGGCCCTTCCTTCCATCTTCTAAGCTTATCACTTCAGCCTCTACACTTAAATTGTGTTGTCCCAGAATGTATTTGCATTTGCCTCTTCCAGGAACCACAGTCCCCCTCAGCCTGGATCCCTTTAAACCACATTATTGGTCTTGGTTTTTGTATTTTCCACATAATAGTATGGTAGTACGAATTCTGGACATGAACTCATGGGAAAATGGGCTTTGAGGATCAATGCTCAGAGAAGACTTCTTTTTTTAACTCTTTACCCAGAGCCAAGATCAATAATTATCTGCCCATTCTCTCCCTTGAGGGGAAGCAATTTCAAGTCACTCTCTGAGCGTGCTTTTGGTGTGTTCCTTCTTTATCGCTCTTCACACGAACTTCCATACCACTCTGGCCTCATGCTTTGCTTCCTGTCCCCCTGCAGATGTAGCCCAAGCTCTAGGGTTTCAATGTTTGCTTAATTCTCAGCATTCTCACCTTGTCCTTTCTGGCCTCTAAGGATTTTCTTTACTTTCCATTTAATTCAGTCATGCATTTAATTATTGTTTTTTAAATTTTATCCAGCATTCTTAAAAGTTCTATAATGGGAAAATTTCTCTGAATATTTAGCCCACCTTAAACAGATCCCCTTAAAATTAAACTTTGAAGAAAGGGTCTTTAGACTTTAGAAAGCTTTAACATGTTGGAAAGCATAGTACATATTAAAAAAAGAAAAAAGAAAAAAAAGAATGCCTGCAATTAAACCAATTATAAAAGTCATAAATTTAAGCAGGATTAGCTACTTAAATTAGGTTGTGGTTTTCTGTTTTTAATTCTAAGCATGAAGAGAGAGTGAGAGCGAGAGTGAGAGCGAGAGAGAGAGAGAGATTCAAACAGTTTCAAAGCCACTCAACAAGGGACTGTGTTCTGTTCAATAGATAAACTGATCATAAGGTGAACTTGCTTTAGATAATATGGTTACTGGTAAATTGACAGAGAGCTGTTGTAAGCAGATGTCTCTGTTGCATCTTCTTTCTATATTAACTTTTATTTTAGTTCATTTTTTAAAAAAGACATTTTTACAATTAAATACATTTTACAATTAAATACATTTTTACAATTTTTACAATTAAGCTAGGCTGAAAGACATGTGGGCCTGGCTTACCTCTCTGTTGAACGTGTCATTTCCTTCACCAAATACAATAGATATTTGGGAAACTCTATAAAGAGATAATTAATAAAACAATTAAATTGAAATATTTTACTTTTCTTTGGTTTATGTATTTGACAATTATTGCCTAATAATATTTCAAACAAATCAGCTAACTTAAGTAATATCTGACTATAGCATTGTAGAGATACATGGTTGCCATCAACAAAGACAACTTTCTCAGTAACCAGCATCATAAAACAACTAACCAAGTATCTATGCTGTTCAATGATTCTGGCTCCTTCATTTTCAAAATGCATTTAAGTACTCATGTTGAAAGATGATTGACCACAAGAGACACTGAAATCTAAAAATACATAATGCAACTGTTTCATAAAGCCAAGGTTGCTAATTGGATATAATTGTGCCTGCCTATGAATCGGCTATCATAAATTTGACTAAGGCACCTTAGGCTTTTACATGGATTCTTTCACCCATTTAATAAAGTATATTTCATTAAATTGGACAAGGCCTGGCACATTATGTATATTATAATTTAAACAAAACTATTATACTACTACAAAACTGTTTCTTGAGTCGCTTAACCAGCCAGCACAAAATTCATGAACACAAAACAGAAGTCATTACAATAGAAAATAAAAAACGAATTAAAATACCACGGTTGTGTGCCAAAATGTGTCCCCTCCCAATAGCAGTACTAGAGACATAATTTTCTCTTATTTGTTTCAAAAGACTTTTAAAAAATAATTTCCTTCTTATCCACTCTGGCATAAATGAAAAGTCATTTATAAGTAACATGCAGAAATTAAATACTAGTTTAATGGGATATTCTATTCTCTCTGTTCATTCATTAAATGCTGGTTTGTACACTAACACCCTTTTCTGCTAAAAGAATCTATTCACAGATATGGCATGTCCATGTTTTTAAGTCACTTCTGTAGTTAGTGACTGTTCAAAACTATGTACTTCCAAATAAGGAAGGAACACTATCATTAGGATAATATAAGTCATTTAATGTAAAAGACAAAAGCAGACAATATAAATCCACTACACTGCAAGATCCTTGAGAACTAACAGTCCTTCTTTGGCCCGCCTCAGCATAGTGCCTTACACACACTGGACATGTAATGCATATAATTTTAAGAAATTATGTAATGTTTAGTACAGAGGAATCAGTTCTTTAAAGCTCACCGTGTGCATGCACACAAGCGTTTGTACACATGCACGCACACTCACTCTCTCTCTCTCTCACACACACACACACACGCACCCATGCTCCCTTTGCAGAGGAAATAAGATTGGATCCAGATAGTTTTAAAAATACTTTGTACCTCAGTTTCAGCTAACTTTCTGTAACTAAACCAAGGCTGAGGAACATCTCAGCAACTTCTAAAAAATGCGAACACCCCACACATCCATCTTTCAAAAAATGAGTCCAGAATTCTCCTAGCAATAAATCCCTATTAAAATAGCCTCGGTGCTGCAGAGATCTTGATGCGATAAAAGATTAACAGAGTCCATTTCCCAGTGAACAGAATTTGTAGGAAAAAAAGCACTTGTAGCTGCTCCACGTTTTACCTCACTGCCTTTTTATTTGGGGAGGAACGTGCAGTGATGACCACCGCTACAGGCCTACGGACAAATTTAAGACATGTCATTCCTTCCTCACAGAAGACCTAGTCACAAAAGATTTTAGAATAGTGTTGTGAGGATCTACTTTGAAAAATGAAAGAATGTTTATTGAATCTTCAATATAATAATTATGTTTTTTCTACCAGCTCCTCAACAGTGAGGAAGTGAGTACCTCTTAAATTCAATTCCTGTGTCCAAATGACTCATGAGTCCGGAGACAAGAATATCAGTATCTTAAGAACCACTTTTTGAAAGTCTCCCTGAGGCTACCCAAGTATATTAATAGCCAAGACATGTGCTAGGATACTGTCAAATGAGAATTTAAGGTGAAAAGGACCCTATTTATCTTTCTTGAAAAATGATTTTAGAAAACTAGTATTTAGCTTCATTTATTGACTTTTTGAACTTTCTAACAGCTGGTAGACTTCTTGTGCCTAGTTTTACAATCTTCTGCTCTTTCTTCTAACCACTATATTTTTATAAGATTATTATTTCTCTGAGCTGAGAATGGAAAATGTTTTATTGAGAAGCATTTTTAGTTGCCTATGACTTGGTGAAAAGATACTTACTCTTGTTGAAATTTTGCACTGGTATGGTATTTGGAGAAATATTGATTAACATGAGCAGATTTTAAAACTGCTTACAGTTCACCAGTCAACTTTTAACCGTTCTTTAGATCTCATAGCAAGATGCACTAAGGAGTGATTTTTGCTACTCCTTTCTAATTTTTCCTCCATCTTTAAAAAACATCTTTTGCTATATATTTTTTTCATTTGAAAAGAAAACTTAAATTTTCTGTGTAGAAGCCCAAACAAATCTGAGACAACTACCAGAACCAAAACAACCACACAAAAATTGGCAAGAAGTGTGGGTAGGTATGAACATATTTCAGTCAATTCCAGCACAATTATTTTCCCGTAGTTAACAAATACACATTGTAAATGCTACACGGATAGCTAGGGGAATTGAGATGAATCATTCCTGTATACTGAATCTCTAAAAGTTCCAATCACTATGATTGCCATTCATCAAGTGGTTTAATACTCATAATTCCCAAAGAAAACAATTTCTATTTCTACTACTAAAAGATACGTTGTATAAAATACATTTGCATGAACAAATGGACAAATTAGTAATAATATATGGACTTTAATTCTATAATTTGCTTTTTACTTTTAAACACTACTAATTAAAGTATCTTTCATTCACTACTAAGTTATTCATGGTGGATTAAAACAATGCCTGTGCTGATTTTGCCTGGGCTCGTTCATGTGGCTGTATCACCTGGAAAATCAGAGGGGCTGGAAGGTCCATGGTGATCTTACTTGCATGTCTGATACTTGGTTCTAGCTGTTACTTGGGGAGCTTCCGTTCACCAAATAGCTTCCCATCCACCAGTAGGTAAAGGTTTCTTTAGTGGAGGTCTCAAGGTAGCATTTCAGGAAGTCAAAGGCAGAAACTGCAAGCCCCTTAAGTCCTCACCCCTAGAATTCATACAATGTCACTTCTAACACATTCCATTGGTCAAACAATTACCTGATCAGCCTAGATTTACGGTGTAGAGAAAAAGTCTCCACTTCTGGATGGAAAGAATAGCAAAGTTATATTGCAAAGGGGCCTGGCACAGAGATTGGAAGAATTTGTGACTATTAAACACTCTAGCACACCTGGTTACAAAGGCCAACTTCTCAGTTCATTGGGCAGGTGGACATCGTATGCCAGTCATTTGATATGGCAAATGTCCAATGTCTCTGTGTGTCAAGCATTTGGAAAACGCCATATGCAATACTATAGATATTAAATATGCCATATAATTTTCAAGAAGAGAGAAAGTAATCTAAAACTATGGTAAATAATTTTTTTTCCTGACCAAACGAAGAACTTGTCATTATTTAGCCTCATACTTCATGTTTCAATCCAATATTTCCTGTTGTACGACAGCAATCTTGACGTCTTGTAAGGAAGTTTGATGGCTCAGAATTCGGCAAGAAAGAGCTCACCATGGCCTACTGGGCCCATTTCTAAACAGTTTTTAAATACTATTTTGAACAAGTACTATAAACCAAGAACTGTTTAGGCCTGAGATAGAAAAAATAGGTAAGCACATACTGAAATAGTAGAGATTTGCCCTGGTTGCTTTGAGAGAATAGAAGAAAGGAATCTCATCCACCCTGATCTGGAAAACAACAGAAATAATGGTTTGAGCACCATAGAGATACATCTCTTTTCTGTCATCACCCTTCTTAATACATTTTTCACGTCAGATTATGTCCTAGAGAAACTACAAATAAAAGCATACATTTTCTTTTCAAAACAATGTAAACAGAGAAGGTTGGGTAAAATTCAGATTTACTTTATGTTATTTTAATTCCAATGACAGCATTTACATTTATAGCTTAATAATCTTTCACTAGCTATGCCTTGATGTATGTAAAGATAGATAAATAACAGAATTACTAGCATTTATTTTATCTAATTCAAAGATCTCCATTATTTGTGCTATAAATAACACTAGTCATTAATACTTGTCTACGAATTGTAAGTACCTTTTAATTATAACTCATTATGGCAAACACCTACAAAGCATAGCTTCCTGTCTCTTCCCTTCTAGGTAGAGAAAATCCAGATTACAGAGAGGTTCATATGCTACACATATGCATATATCTTTGTGTACTGAAACTAGAAGATTCCTTTCAATTTTAAATGTTTCCCTTGGACAATGATCAATTTTTTGTGTGTGAGCAGTATTTTATCTTTTAATTTATTTTAACTGCTTGAAACGGACCAGCTGCAGAGTGGGAAGTGTGTTGACATTTATCTGAAGTCTTATCTTTATTAAATCACTTGTATTATTGCACTACATAAACAACTTAATAAACACAGCAAATACTTATCTAACTGGAGTCAGTAAGTCTATTGAACCAGTCAATTTACTCTTAATTTTCTGAAAAAGATAAAACCTCCTGTATCAGTTGAGTCACTGGGGAAATTAAGTCTTCAGTTATCAAATCTGTTACCAAATCCGAAGTACCCCCCATGAGTACTTGGTGGGCTTTTGATTTCTTTCTTTTCTATAGACACCCAATGGAGCCAGATAGTGACCTTTCTACTCTTTCCACCTGACAAGTGTAAACACAGTCAGGAAGGTTTCTTTTCCCACCCTCCTCCAATTCCCCAATAACTTTCAGTTGCCCTTTGACATACTTGATATTATCAAGAGATTATTGCGTTTTCTTCAATATTTACACTCACATTCATAATGGGAAAACAATGAGATTGTCTCTTCCCCAAATGAAGTCAAATGGAAGGTGTAGAATGGTCTCTGTGGTCTAAATCTGTGTTGTCAAGTATGGTAGCCACTGGTCACATTAAAATTAATTTAAGATTTAGATTAACTTAAAGTACATAAAATTTAAAATTCTGTCTCACTTCAAGTGACACACTAGCCACACTTCAAGTACTCAGTAGCGACATACGACTACTGGCTGCCTGATTGGACGTCACGGAGATAAAATATTTCCCTCACCGTAGGAAGTTCTATGGGACAATGCTGGTCTAAATAACAGAGAAAATGACCCAGTCTAGTGGAAACACCTCCTCCATATTTATTTTTTTTAATTCTAAGGCTATTACTTCCAATCTTAAAGTATTCTTTATATGTCTTTTTAATGCAAAAGGTATACTGGAGCCTTTGTCTCTTTCTTCAGCACTACTCCCTTCATCCCCTGAGGGAACACTATCCTAAAATTGAACAGGATCTCTCCCACCCATTGTTAAAATGTATTTTTCCTAAAATATAGTAGCATTTTAAAATTTTGTATTAATAAAAGCAATATGATTAAAAATTTTTCACTCAATATTTAAATTTGGAAATTTACTCATCTTAATAGTTTAGTATTACACGGCGGTAGGTCTCAAATCATTGTGTATTCCATTGCATGAATACACTCTATTTATTCAGGCATATTGGACCTCATATATATGTTTAAAACATTTTCCTTCTCAGAAATAGCCATTGATGTGATTATGTGATCAGAATAGAAAAAGATAATGGAATAAAAATTATTATTTCATTTGACAAAGATATCTTTTTCTTTTATTCCTCTCTACTATCAAATAAAGGCCTGGGTAATCAGGTGCCATTAAACATAAAGGCTTTTATGCTTCTCTTCCCCAAATACTGTTTATTTAAAAGATAGCAAACAATGACAGAGATTAAAGGTATCAGATAATGAAAGCTTTCAGAGGAAAAAAAAAAAGAATTGATAATGTTATCTTTTCATAGTTTTAAGTGCTTCTTACACTTACTTTTTGCTCTGCTAAAGAACAGGAATATGACCTCTGCCATGTGGTGAAAGGTCCTTGCAGGCTTAAGGAGTAATCATTCTGTAACCAGTACGAGTTCCAACTCACCCTCTTGGAGAACAAAACAACAGCAACAACAAAAACCAAAATATTTATTTTTAATTTTCAAATTAGTCACTTGAGATCTTGTAGTATCCAGCTTAGACTACTTTTCCCCTATGACATACAAAAATCAGACGAGCTTTCTTAGTATGAGGACAGAAGCACTATTTCCAGTTGTCTCTCAGAGAGCTGGAGAATATACTGAGCCCACCTTAGATTCCTGTTCACCTCCACACAGTTTGTCTCCATATTTGGCAGGCATTTTGGAAACAGTCCATTCATACAATCAGAGGCTGTTTTGGGTTATGGTAATGCCAAGTACTGTACATATCATATTTTATTTAATCCTCAAAAAAACTCTCAGAGGAATATATTATTTTTATTTCTAGCTCACCTAGACGAAACCAAAACAGAGAAGTTAAGAAAATGGCAAAGATTACACGTCTAGGAAATAACAGAGCTTAAATTCGAGACATTAGTCAAAATTCTTTAAATGATACCAGTTTTTCAATAAGTAGTTATTGAATGAAATATTTTATTAAATAATCCAGAAAAATTAGATTCTAGTCCCAGTTTTGACCAAACTAGCTTTATGAACCTGGCAATAATATTAATGATCACAGCTCTTTCCAGTATTTTATATATAAAATAAAAATATTATCACCTAGAATCTCCATTGTCACACCTATGCAATTGGAAGAAGAAATTAGATGGCCTACAAGGTGTCTTGCAAGGCTAAAATTGTGTGAGGCTAAATGACAAAAATCATTAACAAGTGCTGATTAATATATATTTCATATAATAAGGCCTCTACCAAAGAGAGAGAGAAAAATTCCTATTCTCAAGGATCCAATAATCTAAAATCACAAATATAAAAGATGAAATAGAGAAAAAACAAATGTATGACATACCTTTAAATGTAAGGAATGCTAAAAGTACAAATAAAAATAAATACTGGAAAATGTGAATTATAATTCAACTTTCAGTTATACATTGACAAATTGCCTTGTTTTTAACAAATGAGACTATAAGCTCCCTGAGGGCATGAGATTTCTATTTTAATTTTTCTTCTGCTCCTCACCATTGTACACCTAGAATTGTGCTTCACATCAAATGGTCATTTAACAAATATTTGTTGACTGGACAAATGAAGGAATGGGCATCATTAAATACATTGGGCGAGGAGTAGAAGCTGCCAGGCAGCCCATCCTCACAAAGGCTCTGTGCCAGGCACCCAGCCTGTGCCCTCCCACTGCCCAGATGCCTGAGAGGAAGGTCAGGTCAGCCAAGCAGCGGCTCTAGAGGAGATCGGGGAGGCCGACGACTAAACTTGCTCCTGCAAGAGTGGAAATGAAAATGAAAAATCGGCAGCAGGAAAGATTAAGTCTTCAGATAAAAGTGTGAAACAAAAGGGAAGAGGAGAGCAAAGGGAAAACAGGCCAAAGGGCCAAACCAAGAAACTAGAGATCGACCTGCAGAAAATGGAAGAACTAAAAATAAGGAGAGTCCAGCCTTTGGTGAAGCAGGAGAGAAAGAAGCTAAGTGTGATTAATATCATGCACCATGTCTTATCAGTGGTTGCTACCTCCTCCTTTGTACAATCCAGAAGAATATTTTTATCAATCGTTTTGTACATGGAAGTTTTTTAGTAGAAACACTTTTAATAAAGAGTGTTTATCTCATTCCCTTTTTAAGTGTAAATGCTTTTTTTAAGAAGTGAAATCATTTGCTCATTTATTTTTTGGTACAACCAGAAAAAAATGAGATGTTGAATTATGTAAAGTTTTGATTATCTTGGGTGTCAGCTTAACATTCCATAGATTTTGGGGTGATCGCTTTTATGGCCTATAATACAAAGCATACTAAATGGTAATTTGGAGTCATAGTCATGCATTTTAATATGTCTTGCACACTTTAAATTAATTCTATTCCCATCTTGTTTTTAAGTAAAATTATTCCCTAAAGAAAACTACTCCTTGATCTTAGCTCTCCTTGTCAGAATTGTGTGTCCTCTGCCATATTGTTGGTCATAGCAGTTCAGTTTTTCTATTAACTGTTAAGGTGCTAGGAAAGATTATTAAAATTTCGGGCATGTAGTATATATAATATACTGTAGATTGGTGGGACTTATCATGTAAGAGCTTATCAATACTTAAAGATATTGTCACTTATCTTAAGGAAAATTTGTCTCCAAATTTTGAGCTAGGAAGTCACTGGAATAATTTTTTAAAAATCAAAACCACAGAGCTCTTTAGTTTTTCAGTACACAGATTAAGAATTGTATATAAATTGAAATGTCTATATACCAATCCTCAAAATAAACAAAAAAGTTCATTTATGAAAGAAAAGAAACAAACAAGATCCTTTCTATCTCAATTCAGTGCTTCTTAGGGTCCTATGCAACAGGAAAAATAGTCAAAAGTATGAATTGATGATGTCAGTTTACAGAAGTTAAAACATTGAGTGTTACATCTGTTCGTTTACTTATACAAGGGAGATAAGAATATCTACCTGTCTTAGGCAGTTAGGGATTTATGACAAACTATCATAGACTGGCTTAAACAACAAACATAAACTTCTCATAGTTCTGGAGGCTGGGAAGTCCAAGATCAAAGTACTGGCAGATCCAGCTCTTAGTAAATGCCATCACTTACATAAACTGAAACTCAACTCTCTCTCCCTTCAGAGTACCTTCAGACATTCAAAATATAGAAAACTCTTCAGAACTAAGCAAATGGATATAGGTTCTTCAGATTAGTAGTTCCTCACAGACCCTCAAGGAATTATTCTCTTGTAAAAATCAGGTTAAATTTGGATTTTCGTGAGTTGGGTTTTCTTAAAGCAGGTGACATCTGCACAGAAGCTGTGAGGAGAAATTGCTGTGATGTTCCTATCTAGTTCTTTCTGCTTATTAAGGGAGCATGCATGGACACCATTAAAAATATGTAAAAACGCATGTGTGGGCCAGTTAATTTTTTCACAATTTAGCATCACATAAGCCAGTAACTTATGTTGGGGGATTAAGTTGTTTAAATGCAGTAAGTAGTCCAAGGAGATTCCAGTCAGTCAGCTTCCCTCAGCCAGACAACGAGACTGCATCTTCACCACATAGTCCCATGGGAAACTGCGGGGGGTGGAATCCAACACTTTTCTCAACAAATTCTGCAAAAATCTGAGAATCCTTGGGAACTCCTAACATCACTCTGGCTAAGGAGGTGAAAATCTAATTCAACACATCACTTTTTTTTTTTTTCCTAGAAGTGAGGGAGAGAAAGTTATAGAAAAGTACTTCAGCAGGATGCTTTTGGGTAGAACAGGGATGCAAAAAGTAATCTACATTCATCCCAGTCCCTCCTCATTCCACCACTTCCACAGCAAAACTCTCATTTATCTGACATGCAGAATTCCTGAAATTCCACCTTTTCCAGGACTCAAAAGGCATAAGGCACTGAGGCACACTCATGATGAAAAACAGTCCTGGAAACATGATATAGTACCCAGAAGTAATGCAAACTTGACAGCACTGGTACATGTATTTCCATTTTAGGTCAGAACAACAAGATGAAGTTCTAATAATGTTCCAATTCATTTTGACCTGAAATAGATTAGCAATTGGATTTTGAAAAATGTGTGTCACACTACATTGTTAAATCTCTGTAAATCAAGGCATGATGAACCAACCTGATGTTAACTGTGAATATTGCTTCCAGGCCTTGTTTCTTTAACAATGTAGAACTGTGCTTTATTTTCAATAGCTTTTCCAATATGCTTAATTGCATATTATAACTGAAAGCTCCTTGTAAAATTCTGAAGCCTTACCATTGTTATTTATCTACATTCAATTCTCACACAGAAAATCTTCCTATTTACTACCCTCAAATAAAACTTTAGTAATTGTCAGTTTCCCTAATATAAAGATCTTTACAAAGCCAAATAAACTCCTCTCTCTCCCCTTTCATTTATAGAGATTTTAATCTGATAATACAACTCAGCAGGTGTCTACTTTAATAAGTACAGAATGTAAAACACAGAAACATTCATTGTTAGAATATTCCTAAATCCTTTGCTTAAATAGATCCTAATATTAAAAGCATGCTCAAAGGAAAAGGTGACACAATCTCATTATTACATTATTTTTTTGGCATTGAAAAAAAAGTTCCATGACCTACTTTATTAGCAGTTGTCCAAGTCAAGCTTATAATGATTTCTGGTCTTTGCCCTTGGGTGCTTTCCAAGGTATTTAGAGGAATATATCACCTTGACTGATATGTGATATAACTATTTAGTGCAGCTATGAAATTAACTGTTCACCCCTTAGCCTGGGGCTTAATGGGCTCTGGGCTTGATATCATGGGCATTATTTAATAACTCAATACTCAATCCCTTTGCTTTATGAAGTTCTTACACTTTAACAAATGCTGACCACTGGTTGTTTTGCTGAGAATCCCCTCCTTTAGCCTCACAAAGAACATTCTTCTTATTCATTCAACAATATTTGTTGAGTATCTACTGTGTGCCAGGTGCTAGGTGCTAAAATATGATGGTGAACCAAATAAACTCATTCCTGATGGAGCTTACGATGAGAGCCTTTCCAGAAAACTGAGTAGCATTCATGCTCTTTTAAAGTTTCTAAATACACTCACTATGCGTTTAGCTAGTTCTCATTTATCTGAAATTCTGGTCTGTTTTTTTAGTCATCTCGAATCTAATACAGTGTTAGATTTACATGAAAGTCTGAAGAAATCCAAATAATTGTTTGTTGGTGAAGATGTTGTATTATATGTGAAACCACATTTCTAGATCATGCTTTTCCCAGACAGTCAAAATATATGAGACAGCACTAAATTCTGTGTTAATACTGTAGTATTCTGGAGTCATCATCTTGTTCCATGACTGTGCCTCATTGTTTCTTATGAATTGGAGGTGGAAGGGAGGCGGGAAAGAATTAAGAAGTTAGCAACTTTGTTTTAAGGTATCACAAGCATTTTTTGCTATGTGTCCCCACAGTATTCAACACATAAATCTATATATTGCATATTATTTTCTATAACCTGCCTTTTTCTTTCCAATTTCCAATTCCTACCCTGTAATTTCTAAGTACACATAATTACTACTTCAGGTGTTAAATTCTACATTCACAAGTATCTACACCCCAGCCCTCCAAAACAAAAGACATCAGCTAGCTAAATACAATTACCACATTATAAAATGTGCAAATTTTAGCAATAATCATGGTCTAAGAATATTCCAACATAGACATTCTTCCTCAAGGAACTAAATTAAAAGACCTAATGGTGAAATCTAGCTTTGGCTTCAATAATTTTGACTTCAGGATGAATCTTTAATAAGTGACCAATCTCCGAATATTAGGAAACAGTAAATAGATATAACAAGAAAAATAAGTGTCACTGTGTGAATATTTACAGCCTTTCGTTGTCATTGTAGGGATTATTCTTTATCTTTCTGATTCTCAGCTCAACATTCATTTATTTAATCATTAGAGAAACACAATTTGAGCTCAGACTATCACGAGGAATTTTTCTAGGTGTTGAATATATTGTTGCAGGAAATAAAAATAGCTTCCTGCCCCCACGAAGGTTACTTTCTAATGGGAGAGGCAGATAAGTCACCTACTCAGTACCATAGGCAGGGATCCCTGTGGGGTGTTAATGTTGACAGGCAATGCTGACTTTGTCCTCGTTATGAACAGTGTACTACATTTAATACACAGTCTGAATATAGCACCTTTACCACTGCGGTCCACCAGTGGTCTCCAGGTAACATTTTATTGGCAATGATGTTCACATAAAAACCATTGAGATTCAGTGAATTCAGTAAATGGAAATAATAACAGAAGAACATGGTATCTAGTCTCATAAAAATTACTTAAAGGAGACCAATTAATGACATCTTTGGAGGGCAATGTGACAGTGTTCTCATATGATACAGCCTTTACCAGTTGTCTACAGCAGGCACCCATTCCAACTGATTAGACTCTGTGCTGTACCAATTGTTAAATATTCAAATATCACCCTGGCAATGTTTGCCAAAATTTTAGTTAAACATGCCCTTTGACCTAACAATTCTAGTCATAGTATAACCTACAAATGTACTTGTACATGTAAGAAATAATCTACGTAAAAGGACAAGTACATGTACAAATGTACTTGTACATGTAAGAAATAATCTACGTAAAAGGATATTCATTATAATGTTATTCAATATAGCAAGGGATTAGAAATGACCTAAACATCCACCAACGGAGGTCTGGTTAAATAAATCATAGGGTGAATTACTATGCAGTTTTTTAAAAGTATGAGACAACTCTGAGTGTTATGATATGAAAAACTGTTTTAAAAACATTGTTAAACGAAAAAAAAAGGTGAAAGTGGAGAACACTGTGTGGTGTGCTACTATTTGAGTACACATGCACACATACATATACACACACTTAGTTACAAGTGCATTGAATGTGTTTCTGAATATACAAAAACAGGTAACTGGGTTCCTGTGGGGAGACTAGGTGGCTAACTACTGGACAGCAGAAGAGAGGCTTACTTTTTACCTCAAGTCTCCTTGCTATGTTTTGAATTTTATACTATGTGCATGTGTAGCCTTCTTATACTACTTTTTGAAAGAAAAAAAAAAACAACAAATAAATATAGTTCCCCTTATTTTCCAGAAAAAAAATTAACTTTATTGTAGACATTAAAATGAGGGACATAAAAATCAAACAATCTCAAGTAACTTCTACTCATAGAAAGTATACCATGCATGCATATGCTGTGGGGTTTTTTCCTCCCTCTTTGTATTATAACTCTAATTAGATGTTTCTAACCTGTATATTTTACATTTTTCCATTATGTATAATTCAGAAGACTGATATGCAGTTCACATAAGTTAGGACCAGTTCCTGATTTTTTTCCTTTGGGCTTAATGTTGTTAAATAGGGTAGAAAGTTGCTTGCAAAGCTAACATACTTCATAATAAAAGCTGGTTCTTAGGAGCTCTGACTGAGTCAAGATCAGACTCATAATTCATGCTTTAGCATATCTCTTGTCAATTTCTATTCATATACATACAGAAAAAACTTAAACCTGTTGAATTTGACCTTTTAAGAAAATTCAGAATTTCTTTAGAAGGCACCATAGTAGACACTTGCAATGATTTAAAACAAACAAACAAACAAAAAACCTTAGTTCATTTATTTTAAAGGCAATGTCTTTAATTTTTACTTGACTTATTGTCAAGTACTGATGCATATTGACATAAGTACAAGTAGATTATTTTCAAAGACTGTCAGGGAAGATTTTTAAAGAAAAGTTTGCTTCTCCAGAAAAGTAATGAAACTTTGCATCAAGATAAATTTAACATTTAACATTTGCTGAAGATTTAAATCAATGTAGACATCACGAAACAAAACAAAACAAAAAATACAAGGAAAGATTCAGAAACATTGATCATGGCCAAAATACGCCCCAACACTGTTAAGAGGTTTACTTCAGTAATATCTGTGGTCATTGACTAGATCAATGAAACTCATTCTTTCAAGAGCATCCAATTATAGTTTACTGTAGAATGAGCATTCTAATAAATCAGCATGCTTTACATAGAATTAGACAAAGCCAACATGCAAATTAATAACACAGCACGAAAAATCTAGGATCAACTCTCAGTACCAGAAAAATAGTCTCGTGATAAATTATCTCGTGATTCATAGGTGCAAACATTTCAAAGCCATGCCTTTCCTATACGGTTAGTAGTAGTAATAGAGTTTGATTACGTATTTAAGAGAAGAAATCAATATACCTCTGTCATATTTACACAATAAAAAATGGCATGTTCAGTGAGTGCAAACCAACATGAATTGAGGTACGGTACTATATTATTCAGAAAGTTAACAATAATATTTTTCACAACTACTTTGTGAAAATAGGCCTTCTTAATAGAATTCAACAGCTAAGATGAAATAGACTAAAACATGAGTATAGTAAGATAACTGTCAGAAACAAATCAAGTCAATTAAGATTGGCTTGAGAATTTTTTTCTCAAGAAGTATACACTGATTATGGGTAAAGAATATTTGGTTAACAGCTAAGTAAATACTAAAAATAACAAATGGCTTAGGAGTTTTGGGCTACTGGTAGTAAAAAAGGAAATTCAGATTTTGAACTAAATTTGCCCTAGAACAATATGGGCTCTCTTCCGAGATGCAATAACTGTTACAGTTCATTACAAAAATTTTTCATTAAAATTGAAATCTGATTTTCATCCAGTCAGACTGCTGAATGTAGACAGCCAATCCTGATCATTAACATTCCAAAGTGGACTGAAACACAATGTGCTGATGAATTTAATATCTGATGATTCACCACAAACAGTTCTCAAAGTGAAAAGCAGCTTCTAAAATTGCATATCTAGAAGCTCATGGCATCTCTGTTGTTCCTCTAGGATTTGAAGGCACTGGAATACTCATGGGAGCAGAAGGGTTTAGGCTTAAGGACTTGGACTGACAGATACATTCTTGATCCCCAAAAGTGGTCCGATAGGGCTGGGTCATGACTAGACTGTCTTAAATTTAGGAACTCTCCAGCATTAGACTGGAGAGTCAGAAATGCCAACTTACTGTCTTGGCTTTGCCCTGTATAAGCAGTGAGTTGGTATCAGCTATTAGGAAGTGGATAAAAAGAGAAAGCTTTCAAAAAGCAGTGCAGTAGAGTGGAAAGACAGTTAACTCTGTGGTGCAAAAAATCTGGGTTTGATTATAGTAACTATATCCCTAACTGACCTCAATATTCTCATCTGTAAAATGGAGATTTTAATTATACTCTTCCATAGTGTTTTAAGAATTTGATAAGAGTGTATGGAAAATATCTATGACAAAGCTCAAAAATAGATATTATTTAGGCAGGTCCACATGTTTTCTCATACTATAATTCAGAGGTACAGGGGAAATGTAGTTCCATTATTTTGTCTTAGTATTCTAACAGGAAGTATAAACAAAAACTAAATACATTTCAATTTGTTTTAAAAATTAGTGATTTCAAAATTTAAAACCACCGATTCTCATCTGTAGCTGTTCTTGAGCTATTACAAATGCCAGTGCTCTATCTCACTCTATACCAATTAAATCAGTATTTATAGGGATAGATCCCAGGCTTCTGTATTTTTTTTACCTCCTCAGCTGAATGTGATATGTCACCACCAGGATGGAGAACCATCAATTTATACCATCTCTTCTGGGCACTTTTTACTCATTTTGGATTATTATGATTTACTTAAACACTCAAGATTTATTCCTTGAGGCTGGGCTGGGTGCCCCAAAGTGTGGATTCCACTAGCAAGATCAAAAGAGGGGTAGAAAAGCTGTTGGGTAGGCAACCAATGTTGTCTGCCACATTTGCTAAAGAGATGATTTGCAATGTCCTCTAGTATCTAGAATTTTGTAATCATGAATTAAAGAGGGAATTAAAGTGTATCAATTTAATATTTGCAAAAGTTCATTCTCTACACACTATTTTAATATCAGCTATGGACATCTTGGCCAAAATCATGGCAGCTGGAGTCCACATGTCCATGTGCATTTGTGTATACTAGACAAACACATATAAGCACAATTTTTCACATTTCTTCTTTATTCTGCTCCCATATTTCCTCTAACAAAAGAGGCAGTGTGCTGTTTGTAGGTGCTGTAGTTGCTATACAGTAATACAGCATTCAGAATGGGAGTTAAAATTATAGGGCATCAGACTCTACTTGTTATTCTGTCAAGCATTAGGGAAGAATGTCAATTATTAAAAAACCTGAACAATCAATTAAAATTGATCCTGGTTTGCTCCCTATTGATTCTCTGGCTGAAACTTGGACAAGAGGGAGTGCCTCTAGAAGACAATAACTATAAAGTAGAGTTCCTTCTGTCCATATTCCTGGATTCTGTGGTATATTGAACTCCCTTTGCAAGTGGCAGGTACTTCAAGATGCAGATCATTTAAATGTGAAAAATTCTTATGTGGAAAAAATGCAAGAAAAGATGTTTTCTGTAAGCCAATATTCCACAATAGCCCACTCTATTAGTAATCTATCACTATTATTCATATTATCAGAGAAAACTAGAGGTAGCATTACTAGTTGAGAAAAGTATAAATTGATAGTTTATATTTGACTAGATTAATGTATAACTGACATACAGATTATTATCTGTAAACAGCCCATTGCTGCTGCCAGTTTAGCCTCTTACCCTCTGGCTTCTTTTTCTCTGGCTTCTTTTAGGCTTAGCTCCTACATCTCTGACAGCCAAATTCCACAAGGATCACTTTCAGCTATTCGCCTTAACGTCCACATTCTCTACTGCACTACTCTGACTCTCCCTGGGTTAGTTAGTTTCTGCAGACTATTTATTGCAGGCCCTACCTATAGCCACCACCTTTCACCTCTCCTTATAAAAGCTACTTAACATCTTACTGATAGCTCAGCTTTCATTCAAATGGAAGGCATCAGTGTGATTATAGTGAAGAATGCTTTAAATCCAGTGATTCTCAAAGTGTGGTCTTTGGACCAGCATTATCAGCATTTCTGGGAATTTGGTAGAAATAAAAATTCTTGTGCTCCACCTTAGACCTACTGACTCAGAAACACTGAGATCTTTCTGGCAGTGGCCACCTCTTTCCATTTGGGGGTGAGCATGGATGGCCAGGTGAGTACTGCTTTTGTCCTTAGAAGGGATATTGTTGGCAGTTCCCCAATGTCAGAGCCACATGATAAGTTGGCTATAATTGCCACTCTGTAAACCTTTACCTAAAGTTGAAGATCCACGGCAAATTGCACTCCTCTATCTCATGCTTCAAGGGACATGTTGAACTTTTTGATGCAGGTCTGTCTTTGTCTACTAGGTATCATTTGTCAGAGGATGGACAAGTGGTTGATGAGTAGGCCTTAGTGGAGAGCTCATACTGCATGATCTGCAGGTCTCTTTGTATAGGCAGATGGAGGGTTTGGGTTATTAGTGAACAGCAATGTCCAGAAAATTGTCTATATAACCTCTCTTGAAAACTGTGATGTGTAGAGCTGAAAAAGTTTGCCAAAGGATGAGAGTCAGACTCAAACAAGACTGTCCGATAACTCAGTACTTCCTCAAATACAAGCTGTATCAACTATAACTAGCACTGAGCCTAAGAACAAGTAAAGTTGTGCTCTCTTCATCTGCGAACAAAGCATGGCTTTGTGGAATGCTGACAAAAGGAATCCAACCAGCCACATCTTCACACAGCAGCCTTTGGACCTGGTTAGGTTTCCCTAAACTTCTAAACACAAAATCAGAGAATTTGGTGACTAGAAGGAATCTTAGTAAATAAAACACAAGTCCCTCATTTTATAGACTAGAAATTAAGGCACAGAGGTGTGACTCTTGCTGAGGTCATACAAGTAGATGGTGGAAAAGCTGAGATTAGAACCCAGGAATCCTCTTCTACTCAGTGGCCTTGCAGTACTCTGTGCTGAGCCATCTGAGACCTGCCAGGACTCAAATCTACTCATGCTGAGAGATGCTCTTATTAACTAATGACAACTGTTCTTGCCAGCCTATGTATGAAATTAAGACAAAAGTTATATCTCCTACATTTCCTGATTGATTTGATCATCTTGATAAGAATAAGGATGACAGACCAAACAATGAGCCAGTTGGTCTTTAGTAATTTCACTTTGGAGGAGGGTTTGCAGAAATTATCCAAAATGTGAACAAAGATTTATACTTTTTTAAATTGTAAAGAACATAATTAGATAACAGAGGAATGACTGCATAAATTTTTCAATTTATGTGTGAAATATTATGAAAGTATTAAAATTATATTATAAAGCAGTGGTCCCCAACCTTTTTTGGTACCATGGACCCTAGTGCTCCTATGAGAATCTAATGCCTGATGATCTGAGGTGGAGCTGAGGCAGTGATGCTAGCGCTGGGGAGCGGCTGCAAATACAGATGAAGCTTGGCTCACTAGCCCGCTGCTCACTTCCCCTGTGTGACCCAGTTCCTAACAGGCCATGGACCAATACTGGTCCATGGAAGGGGGTTGGGGACCATTCCTTGTTACAAAGAATTTTATTATAAAATGGCTTAAATATGCTTAAGCATAATAACAACTGAAGAAAAGCAAGACCTAAAGGACTATATGTAATACATTTTTAACTATATTTTAAACTAGATAAATTTCTACTTTATATTATATTTAGAAAAATCCTGGAAGGAAACATATCGAAATATTAATAGTGTTTACCACAGTTGTTTAAGGAGAGTAAATTTTATTCTTTTCTTTTTGCTACATGAATGCCTACTCCAGGCAAGACCGAATGTGAAGCTTTGTGTGTGTGGTAAAAGGCAGTCTGGACAAGAAATGGGGAGGAGGACCAAAAAAATTGGGCTTCCTTAGAGGCTAAATTAACTGAATGTGAGACATCGTGTTGGAACTAAAAAGAACTTGGAGACTTAGCAGCCTGATGTAGCCACCCATACAATGCAAGAGTTGCAAGTGAGAAGGATGCTAAAGGATGTAGTGGGGCAAAGTTGCCCTGAGACAGGTGGAATCATTAGGTGGAATAGGAAAGAGAAGAGTATGTGTATTACAGCCTGCCTCTATGTGAAAAAGGGAGAGGGGCTGTGTGTGTGTGTGAGAGAGAGAGAGATAAGGAAACAAGATTTTTCAGTTACAGAAAAAGAGATACATATATAAAATCAAAAGGATTAAGTAAAAAAAATTTAAAAAAACAGCTGCAATTTTATATTTGGATTGGAAATATCAGTACGCATTCATAATTTATTTCTCCTTCTTAAAAATATCTACTAAATAAAAAGATTTAGAACCAATGACAACCCAGTAGCAATGAGCACCACTAGGGCTCAGTTTATGACCTTTAAATATCATTTCCCACTAAAAAGGAACCAGGGCTGAGTCCAGGGCCCGAGTAGAAATTACAGAATGTATCTAGGCTATCTGACAGCAACGATGCCGTCAAGGTCTACTAGGAGTCACATCAAATGGATACAGCAATCAACTTGAAGTGATTCTTCCAGCTGACAATGTAAGTATCAAACCAATGTAAATATCAAAAAAGAATTATGAGTGCAATGCACTAAAAGCTGTAAGTTTATAATGCTACCAAAAAAATCAAGTTTCCTTTAAAGTTACCAGGACATCAAAACTTTGTTACACTCAAAACTGATGGGCAAAAAATCAAGTTATTTTACTGTACTTTCTCTACAAATTGATTTCAGATTAATTAAATAGTTGATGAACAAAGGTTCTCCTTTATAGAGGAAATGTAGCTAAAAAATGCAGAAGGAATGGTTAAATTAGAATATCACCATTTTGCAACCCCTAATGAAATAACTGATCCTGCAACCATCTTCGATGGCTAAAATCCATTAGATAAAAGGTTGATGGTTAACTTTATCATGGAGGTTTCAGACTGGCAACATTTGAATTTACCAATCGATCTTATCAGCCAGTAAAAGCAGGACAATCAGGTATTATGCGCCTCCTGCTGAGCTGCAATAGGAAATACGCATTTTATAAAGTATGCTTGAAAAAAATCAGAGTCCACATGTAATCAAGGGTCTAGCTCTCATCAACAATGCACAGTCAAGCGGGGAATAGAAAACAAGCTAAGCAACAGGAGAATTCAATCAGTCAAATATAAAATGTAGGTAATTCTATAGGAGAAACACCCCCAATTTCTTCAACAAATAAATAAGAGGGAGGGAGCTATTATAATTTAAAAGAAACGCCAGAGTCACATGACCAAAGGTAATGCATACACTTTATTTGGATCCTGATTCTAACTAACTCTAAAAAGACATTTTAGATACAATTTGATAATTGTGTTAATAAGAAATCTTTAAAATTATCTTGGTTGTGATAATGATTTGTGGTTTTGTTTTCAAAACCCCCTAAACTTAATAAATTGAGTTATGAGAGTGTACTTAAATTTACTTACCTAGAAAGGTCTTATCCTAAGGTTTCTTCATAGACTGGCACAGTACATTTGCACATTAAATGGATGGGATACACTGTAGAATGGTTGGGTATGGAGGAAGAAAGGCCCAGGGATCCCAGAGTCAGCAGATTGTTAAAATTACACTAGTGGTGAATCAGGTTAGGTATCCAGAAAGCCTTCCGTCTGGGTCTGTCCTGGGCCAACTGTTACTACAATTTTGATCTATTCACAAATATAGAGGCCTGGGATCTATTGAGTTTGACACTTTGACACTAAGAATTGGCACCTGAGGAACTGCTCCCTGCCAGAGGATTGTTAACATGCTTTTACAACTTTAGCAACTGTGAGAAATGGGCACAGACAGGAGGCAGGTGGAGAACAGCTCCCACTTCAGGGCCTGGCAGGACTTATTAACCTTGGCTACACATCGGAATCTCAGAGAGTACCTTTGAAAAGTGCCCATACTTGGGTCCCACCCCCAGAGATGATGTTTTCTTTTAAAATCCTCCCCCAAGTGATTCTAATGAGAAGGCAGAATTAAGAACCATGCAGAACGAAGACATGAGAATAAAAATGTCAGCCAGTCGCCTTCAGACACCAAGGTTAAGAGCTCAGCTTTGGGACCAGACCACTTCAGCCTGAATCCCAGCTCTGTTGGGATTCAGTTATATAATCTTGGGCAAGTTATATAATCTCAATGCCTCAGCTGCTTCCTCTATAAAATGGGAATAAATAAATAAATACATAAAATTTTATTCTTTTTATGATTGTTGGGAAAATTAATTGATTTAAACATGGCCTAGCATAAAATAAGGGCAATTTTATACTTCACAGTAACTTCTAAAAATGCCTTTGAGGTCTCTTTGGCATCTTTAGGTACTTAACTCAGGGATGGATTTTAATCCTGCTTACTGAATTCTCTTATGCAAGCAGGGAGACTAACTACTCCTGAACTTTCAATGATTACTTTAACTGATCCTCAGGTTGGGTAAGTGTCCTTGCACTCTGAACTCTGTGCGAGAGTCCTGAACTACATTTCTCAAAATAGCCCCACATACTTCTTTACATGTCTAAATCCTCTCACTACACTAAGTTCTTCGGGGCACTTTACAGTGAACCATATTATTGATAATATCCAGAACAGGCAATGATGTGGGAAAGTGAGCACTTTAAAATCAGCCATAGACTCAGCTACCTGTCTCTCTGGAAAACAGAAAATGAGAGACTGAGGGATAAACTATAGAGCATGTAACTTTTAATGGCAGAGAAAGAGAATAAAATGGGAGGAGAGAATGATTTAGAAAAAAGACTTAATACAGACTAGATTAGGATATCACCAAAAAGATGTGTGTATGGCGGGGGGCCGTGGGGGCACAGAATGGATGAAGTGAGTGACAGGGATCCAAAATTAAACCTATTATTCTTCACAGTACTACAAAAGAGGCAGAGATCCCATTTTTCCTAATTTCTTAGCCAGAAGTTTACTTAGAACCTAAATTTTGCACAAAATATAGCAGCCTGAATATGCTGAAGCATTAAGTAATGAATTAAAACACTCGACCAGTAAATTAATATCTATCTTTGATTGTCTTAATTATGAATGCTGTCATTGCATAGTGATATTCAGAGGAAGGAGCACTCCATAAGCAGAAACCACAGAGACAGTACTATAAAATGCAATTCACATTGCATGTTTCTTAATTAGCCATCGTATTTCCCAAGTTTTCTTTCAGCATAAATCCTATACAGAAAGTAGCATGCTTGCATGTGACTGGTGCCCTAAGTTTCGCTTTTTGCTCAACTGGAATATTTCTTTTTATTTGGGCAGCTTCATAAACTTTCTATTTTTCTTTTCCATCATACTCTGATCCTCACCTCATCTTATGCATGAAAATATTATGTGGAAACTATGAGTTCATTGCATATACATATTTTTAATAAATTTTTCTTAAATCTGAGTGAAAACTGCACAAGTGATTGCCTGATATACATTTTACCATTGATCATTTGTTGATTTCTCCTGTGGTTTGTTTTATATATCACTCTGTAGCATGTTAGGAAATGATCTAAGCAACATCAATTTCCCATAGGGAAGGCTGGCTATACTGAATGGAGACACAGAGCAGCACCTTGATAGTTCCCTGTGCATCATTAGCAGACAGCAGTACTCTGTGGAAGAATAACTAGGAAGAAGAAAATCAGATTAAATAATTACTGTCAATTAGCTCCAGCAAAATCATTCTATAAACAATTGGTCTCCAGTGCCCTGCTTAATTATGTGAGACTTCCATGTTCCTTACCAACCTTGCTTTGATTCATGTTGACTCTTGAGCTTCCCAGAGGTATAATTAATTATTGTCTTGTAAATAAACCCTTGGCAATTAATGGAGGCAGAAAATAATCAGTACCTTTTTTTTAAGAAAGTATGCGAGGAGAGGACCTTGACTATGTAAATAACCTTTGCAGTATTTTTCAGGGGAGACCCATCATACTGTTACAATAAATGGCTGAGAGTTGTGACTGAAAGCTGGCAAGTAAAAAAACATCCTTTTTACTTTACATATGAGAAAAAAAACACTTTATGTTGTGTTGCTTTTGAAAATGTTTTGTATTCACTAGACATCATTCTAATTTGGTCTTGGACCTAATTAAAATACATTTTCAAACACCCAAATTAAACAACCAAATAGTTTATTTTGAGAGTATTATAGATAGTGTATTTGCAACGCACCAAAAAGAAAGAAAGAAAGAAAGAAAGAAAGAAAGACCAAAATGAAAATCACATTCTATTTCTTTAAAAGGTATGCCTTTAAAAGCTAGCACCTGGTTTCACTAGACTTAAATGACATTCTAATCTCCTCCCAAGAATGGTAGATGCCAACAAGGTTATCACTCCCAATAAAGATAGCTCAAAATTTTGCACATCAGAGATAATAGTGTCTTTCATATGTATATAAATTATTTACATGGTATATATTTTGTCCTTAAAAGCATTACAATATCATATGGGAGTTTGTTTTTTAAGAGAACCCTTAAAGCTTCCAACAGGACATTAAGCATATAAATGCAAACACTGGGAAATTTCAAACCATGGTCAGTGGTACAAAATTGTCATAGTGGGGTATTTTAGAAGTTTAGGGCTCTGTCCATATTACCAATTGGCATATGCACTCACAAGATTCTAAAAGAATCACAGCATGAAAGCTACTCTCTAAATTCCTGCAGCCAAAAATTTTAATATTAAGATTCTATTCAATGTGGTCATATTTCCCTTGCCATGTCCTTCCTTGCAACAACCATTGATGTTATGGCTGAGATATTGGCCTCTAGTTCATTGCATCCCATAAATCTTTGGTGACTGGGAGAGTCTACTTTTAAGTGAGAGTGATAAAGCATGATTATATTGAATTCCATGTATTAGATAACAAATAAATAATGTGAAATGATAAATCATAGTTTTAGTCTTTTACATGGAAATATTTTATTTTTTAATAAGCTGTCAAATTTCATTCAGTACTAATAACATTAGCAAATTTAATTTTGTAAAGAAAATTAATGAAAAAGTAGTAAAACTAGAAGCCAAAAGCATAGCTCCTATACTTTTAGATGAAGGCTTCATCATGTCTAGAAAAATTAAGGTCACTGAAAAATGAATCTAAGACACATATGTGATATTTTAACTACAACACATAAAAAAGAGTATTAAAAGTAACATGGATTGGCTTAATTATTTCAATAGCTTTTTCCATGTCACATCAGATTTTAAAACATATACATGATTAGGGGAAAAGAAAAATTTTTAAAAAAGTTTCCTAATAAGTTTTATTATATATAGTGTGAAGAGAACCCATTAAAAAGCCAAGATATATTTTTGTCCCAAAACACATTAAATAATTTGTATGAAATGCTTAACATATCTAAAAATATAAGTATGCATAATGGAAAATAAACAGCAAAAGAAGTAAGAGGGCTGCTTCTGCGTAGAACTCTGGCATCAGAGATACAACTTTGAAACTCAGGACTGTGCACAGTCAAAGCAGACAGCAGGCACAATGACATGTTAAATTACCCACATGATGTATAGCTTAATGAACCCCCTTGTGTTGATCACGCTTGGCATTAATCAAGAGCCATGAACAGATTCCCTTATTTTCTCAATGCTGCTCTGATAAACTGCAATTTCATTTAACCTTGGACAGCAACTTTAATAGCTTTCACGGGACAACTGTCGATATCTTCCTGGGTATACAGTGATTAAACTGCAACCCAAGATGCATGTCATGAATTTTCTTCATTTGAAATTAGAATTTTTATTCTTAACAACTATTTGCATAAAATATGCTGAAGACCTGAGATGTGTAAATATTTGCATTTATCTGAAGTCTAGATTTGCCATGCTATGTTACAAAATATTAATTAATATCGTATTCATGAGTGTATTTACTGACCTGTTTGGTTTACTTCTTTCGAATAACCCTTGCTCCAGACAGAAGCAAAACAAAGAAGAAATTCAGAGTCGAAGTTAACTTTGAAGCAAATTTCCTCAACTGTCTACTGCACATACTCAAGATATATCCTCTAGGTACCTGGGAACAAATGGGCAGATCGTCCCATCAGGTCCAAGTGCTGCCTTCCCTTCATTAGAACTGTATATGTAATGTCCACATAATATGACAAAATCTGACTAAAGATGGATTGATTGTTAGGTAAAACAAACCCATCCATTTTCAACTCCCTTCCTTGATCTTAAATGTATTTGTTTGCTAAACATATATCATGGTGGGTCTATTTTCCTAAATTTTAAAGATAAGAGCTAGATGCAAAATATGATTAGGACATGTTCTTTACATGTGATGATCTATAATGCTAAAACACTTCCACCTAGTCAATTCTCTTGCAATTAGATGATATAGAGTTTTCAGATGTGGGTTTCACTTCAAAAGTTCACAACATCTCTAACATCAGGAGAGGGCTGAATTAACAGTAAGAGGCCAAGATTCATCATAGGATAAAAAATGCTAGAATTTCTTTCCCTTAGAAAAGGAGGAAATTAATAGGCCAAGAGGCACATAGAGTAAACAGAATGAGGAGTGGCAGCGGAGGGTGGGGGTGCATAGGAAAGGTAAGATCTGGTCACAAAACATGCAATCATTTATTTTATGAGAAAATATACGTGACAATCATTGTGATGTGGCCAGTACTTTAAAAACTTGGAAACTGGCATCAGTGTCTGCAAATTGCATTGCACATATTCACAATAAGTTTTTAATAAGGCACCTCATCTTAGATATAAACTTATAAATCATTTTTAGTTTAATAACTTTTTTGGTTTTTTAATGTTGATTTAAGAATTTGGTTATTTTAAGGTCAATGAAGCCTAATGAAAAAGGCAGTAGATTAGAAATTAGGGCACTTGGTTCTAGACCTAGCTCATCTCTGACTTTCTGGGTCCCCTTAAGCAAGTCATTTAATCTCTATTAATAGATAAAGAGTCACTTTACTCTTTGGGACTCCTTATCTATAAAATAAAAGGATTTGATTTTGTTATCTTTGAGCTTTCTTCTAGGATTCTTCATCTATGATATATGACTACTTTCTATGAAAGTGTTTGGTTTTTAGTTTGGAATTACATTATAGGGTGTTATCGAGATAAAAGCCCTATGACAGAACTCTAACTTCCCATTGGGGGCATGTGTGGCTTCCACTGACAGTGTTTGATGTCACACATATGCTCAGAACCTGGATCATTTGTGTTTCTGTCTAAGGCTATGGCTGGTTGATTGTAATACTTAGAAGACTGCAAAGAACTGAATTTAACACAAATTTTCTCTAAAACTTAACTGCTGTTCTAAAGAGAGATTTTTTTCTATATCCAAAAGGAAGAAAACCTGGAACTGTGTCAATGGCCTCTTCATAGTTCTTTCACTAATTTTTCATTTTGTGCCTCAAATTTCTGTGCTGCTAAAGAAAAAAAAAATGTAGCACTGGTTCATTCTATTAAAAATAGAATAACAAAGTCATTCTGCTGTAATGTGACCGGCACTCGTGCTGGTCAGACTCTGATCAAAAATCCCCGAAGAGCAGAACTTCTTGATGGTACTGAACAGGGCCTGTAAAAACTGGCAGAGGAAGGGGTGTGTGCCTGGAGGACAATCAAGACTGCACATAAGCCAAATCATGGCCTTTCAGAGAACAGACAAATAGCCTATCATGGACCAGGCAAGTTCACGAGTGGGCCTGGTCAAAGACTCCAACATTCCTGGCCTTCATCCATATCCTTGAATATGCCAAGCGTTTCCTGCCTCGGGGTCATTGCACATGCTATTCTCTCTACCTGAATTGCTCTTTTCCTCCTTCTTGGACTAATTAATTCCTTCTCAACTTTCACATCTCAGCTTCAATGTCATGTCCCCAGAGAGGCCTCCTCCTGACAGCTACCTCCCCTCCCCCACCAATTAAATCTTAATTATGTTACAAAACAAATAAGATGCATTTTAAAGAAACAAACCAGTGAAGTGTCTTCCTGGAGCTCATATAATGATTTGAACAGAGTACTAGAGACTAGTATTTGTAAAATAAGGTCATTCACTTACAAAAAAATGATGTTAAACCAACTCAAATATTTATTGAGTTTGTAGTCAATGATAGTAGAAGCTGTGAATTAATTCTGCCTTTAGGTTAATATATTATTATAAGTAGAACATTAATATATCTTGGGGGACACGAATGTGCTTTGTTCCCAATATATTAAAAGCAAAAAATAAAATTATCAATATGGTGTTAAAATTAACACATCGATTTTTGTCACTTAGGCCTAGATGAAACGTCATGAATCTGTGTTAAAGAGAAATTTAAAAAATTCCTTCTCTATCTCTTTAAGCCCCGAAATAACAATAAAACAAACATTTAAATAATTTAAGCTAAAGCTTACATCTCTATTGCTGGAGAAAACTATATCTATAAAACAACAACAAAACTACCTTCTAGTTTTAATAAGAATTGATCTTTACTGGGCACTTTCAATGTGTTAGGCACTGTACTCTACAAGTATATTTCCCGCTCTGGTTTTATTTTTTATTGTTGGTTATTATTTTCTTTGTTATTTTTTAATTAAATTTATTGGGGTGACACTAGTTAATAAAATCATATAGGTTTGAATTCCTTCTCTGGTTTTAAATCATCTTATTTAAGATCTCTAATAAGTTACAAGCTCTAAAAAGAAATCTTACACCCAGACAATAAAATATAATTCAGCACTAAAAAAAAAAAAAAAAAATCTATCAAGCCATGAAAATACATGGAGGAACTATAAATGCATATTGCTAGGTGAAAGAAGTCAATCCAAAAAGGCTACCTACTGTATAATTCCAAATATACAACATTCTGAAAAAAGGCAAAATCATGGACACAGTAAAAAGATCAGTGGTTGGTTGCCAGAGGTTACAAGGGAGGAAAGGATGAATAGGCGGAGCACAGAAGATTTTTAGGGCCATGAAACTATTCAGTATTCTATAATGGTGAGTACATGTCATTATACATTCGCCAAAACCCACATTATATGCAATACCAAGCGTAAACCCTAATACAAACTATGGATTTAGAATGATGGTGATATGTCAAAGTAAGTTCACAGATAGTAACAAACAGACCACTCTGTGAACTTAAAACTGCTCTATAAAATAAAGACTATTAAACAAATTTTTAAGGAATCAAAAATAAATCTTGTGTTCCTTGTTTAGAGGATTTATCTTACTTTTAACCTCTATATCATACTATTTTATTAAAAGTGAATCAAAAATGCCTCTGACCCTCAGCTATTTTTAGCAAAGGTGTAAGGAAACTGTATTCCTCCAATTCTTTATATATTTAGTGAAAAAATAAATAAAGGAAAGCAAAGGAAAGAAAATTTATCCATCAAAGTGAATGTGCTACTCACTTTTTAAGGTGCAACAATTTGGCTTGGTCACTCAGTGTCCTGGAAGAAGTAATTAAATAAATGGCCCTTGTGGCCAAAAGAAGCTAATAGAGCTGCCTTTTCAATAATAAAACATACCATTTCATCCTGACAACATAGCAGTTAATTTCTAATCTGAAAAATAGGAGCTGCCAGGCTTGGCTATGTTGTTCCTTTCATATATGCTACTGATGACTCAGAATTATAGTTTTTTAGTCAACTTACCTATATTCAATTTTAAACTCTTCACTGAGTTTAGATGAAATGGAAAATGTGAAGAGATCTGTTTTTCTAAGCTTCCAACTCCATTCCTTTAATGTCCCACATGATAATTTTCTGCTTTTATGTCTCTATTTAAATGACTCTATTTTAAGGAGTAGCAGCCATCCCTGAGTTTTGATCTTAGCTAATGCAACTTTGGACAAATAACTTGAGTTTTTGAGACCTCAAGTGGACTCAATGAGTTATTTGGTTATTTTCAAATTTAAAATGATCATAAAGTCATATTAAACTCTGAGGATTGTTTCTTGAATAACATTCCATGCCTTTTCACTTGATTCATTTCATCTCATTCTTCAGGTCTGTGTCATGCCCTCCAGAAAGAACTTCCCTGACTACCAATCTATAGTATCACATACATAAATACACACACACACACACACAAATACATATACATACACAGAGACATGTGCTCGTGTGCGCTTGCACACACACATACACACACACACACACACTTAATTGCCAAGATCAACTACTATGGGCACTTTTCTTTCATGGCACTCATCTAAATATCTAATTATATTGTTTACCTGTTTACTTATTTCTTTTCTGTCTCTCCTACAGAAATTTAAGTTCCCTGAAGGCTAAGAATCTACCTATCTTATCCACAGATGTACTGCTGGTACAGTGCTTGGCTCATAAAAGGTCTTCAAATATTTACTAAATGCATGAAATAAACATAAAACTGCATATATTATAAAAACAAAATTTAAATCTCAATCTATGAGGAATCTATGTCAGCAATATGCATCTATGGATGTGTATAGATGTATACAAAACATTAAAAGCATTATAGCTGTTTATTGAACAATCTCTATGTGTCAGCACTAAATAAATGTTCTAGATTAATTAAGTAATTAATTAATCCTAAAATTGCAGTGTGCCACCATAATCAGGTGAACCAAAACAAAATTTTAAAGACTAAGCTATAATCAAATCATGTTTGATTTGATTATGTTTCCTTAATTTCAGCTTAAGTTCCTTAACATGAAGTCATTAATTATTACCTTTGTTTCCTTTCATGTACATTATGGTAAAATATGAACAAAATTTTACAAGATACCTGATTAGATATCTTATATTGACTCCAGTATAAATGGCCATTCTCTTTGGTTGCATATATTTAAAGCTAAAAATCCGTACTCATATTTTTAAATTATCTAATAAAAATTTTAAAAATTGATAATGTACTCATAAACGAGCAAACCAAAAACATCAAGAGGCCAAAAGTAATCTCAGCAATTATATGCAGACAAGTACTATAAAACCATCAACATTATGTAACTTTACACTCTGGGTTTATTCTCATGTAGATGAAAACAAAAGGAAAAAATATAACAGTGAAATGATGTTATAAAGCAGAAGGCACTCATTAATTCGCTGATTTTTCAGCCCACCACTAAACTGATCAATAGCTGAACATACAGATTCACTGGTTGCTTTATGTGCACTTTTTAAAAAATCATTAAAATATTTTTATTGCCTTATATATCAGTACCATTTTGTAGAGTAAAGAAAAGACACCTGGGTTCTCATACTTTTCATATCATCTTTCACAGAAACAAATTTCTTTCTATCCTATTTTTGCTTCCAATGAGAACGCAGCTGTCTTTTATTAGAGATGTTTAATTTACCAACTCTCTATATATGGAATTTTACATCCTTAACAGAAGATTTTAATACAATTTTAGCTCCTGCTCAAGATAAATCAAACTCAGACTGACAAATAAGCAACTGTATCTGCAAGAAGTGGGGGGTTGTCTGATTTAAAAATCCAAGAAACTTAGAAAGCCTTCAATCTTAGGTTACATGGAATATACATTTTATTCAGCAAGACATGATAGATACTTTATTGCAGGGCTGTTCTTTTTTAAATTCAGTAGATGCAACTGAGAATAATCTAAAGCTATAGTATATTAATAAAATTAGCCAGAAGTGGCAAAAGAAAAACTAGTAATATAAGTAGTACGATTTATCAGTTGCTTTATAAATTTTACAAAAACATTTTCTAATATTAAAAGCCTTACCTTATTCCCTTGTTTTCTTATTTCTCTTCTATTATACTTGGTGCCAAGCTTTTTTTTGTACAGTCCAAACATTTTCCTGATTATTACCGTGCATGATTGTGTATAAATGCAAAACAGTTTAAGATTATGCAGGGGGAAATTGTTGATGCATGTATTTCACTTCATAGACCTAACTTATTACCATCCTGCTGCTTGATGAAAAATTCAGAGTATTTGTTGGAATAGCTTTGTTCTTCAACGGGGTTATTTTTTACTTTTGCCTTTCCACATCAATTACCCATAATAATACTGTGCCCTCCTGGTTGTATACAGATGTATTAATCCCCTATGATAACCTGTTTTATGTTCCTTTTTAAAAAATCACTGGTAAAAATTTCTGTTTAAAAAATATATTTGATAGGTAACATAGTAATAACTGATTTAGGCAAAAATTATCAGTAAATGTTACAACCTCTAGGCAAAAGTTGAGAGACAAGATCCAAGTATCTTCTCTTGATCTACATATTAATTATCGAAGGGAATGATATCTTTAAATAGAGACATTAGCAGACACCTCCTACAAAAGTAGTAAAGTTAGCATCGTGAATAATGATATAAACTGATATCATGTGACATGGAGTGATATGCTAGAGAAGGACATAACACCACATAGATAGTACTCCTGACAAAAACACACAACCTGAATCTAATCGTGGTGAAACAATCGAACAAATTTAAGGATGTTATGCAAAATAAGTGGACTGTTCTTTGAAAAATATCATTAAAACACATGGAGATTGATGGACTGGTACAGATTAAAGGAGACTAAAGAGACACAGTATCTAAGCACAATATGTAATTCTGGATTAATGTCTATATAGGAGAAAAAAGGTATTTTGTTTTTCTTGAAAGGACATTATTAAGACAATTGGAAAAATCTGAATATGAACTGTATATTAGGTAATTTGTGTTGTAGTAATGTTAAATTTCCTAAATTTGATAATTAAACTGTATTAAATTACAATTATAAAATTGATAATTAAATTGTATTAAACTAAAACACAAGACTAAGGACATATATGCTGTAAGAATCTAGGAGTGAAGAATCATAACATCTCCAATTCTCAAAGAATTCAGCATGATAGATGCATACATACATAGATATATAGATGACAATGTACACATAACATGAAGAGATAAAACAAATGTGAGAAAAATATCGATAAATGAATCTAGTTTCTAAAATTCTGTAAAGTTTTCTACAACTTTTCTGAAAGTTTTAAATTTTTCAAAATTAAATTTCTGCAAATCAGTGACAAATGCATCAATATTCTTAAAGAAAAGGAGAAAACAAGGTTAATAAAAACTAAGTATTCTACAATTGAGTGGACTTATTTACCCTTCCTTCAACATTGAAATATATTGTCAATATTGAATATTTTTAATGTGTTTACTTTCCTGTACAAGCTTAAGAATTTTACATTTGTTCAGTATGGTATATGTCTACCAGTCTAAATTAAGGTACTTTTTTAACTGCTGAGGTTCCTCATTTACTTTTGCCATAGTTAGCCAGTTACAGATTGTACTTTAGAGTCACAAACTTGAACATCTGAGACACTTTTCATATTTTACTTTCTCTCTTATAACTCAGTTTAAACTTTTTTAAAACAACTTTTTCTTTCACAAAAGAAAGCACCACTTCAAAAATAATAAATTTAAATATAAAAATGAATTTAAATATAAAAATAAAATTTGGTTGTCAATTTTATATCTGTACAGAATCTTCTTTCACCCCCACCCATCCATCTCTCAATCTCAATTGTGTACGTGTGTTTCAGAGACTTTTAACATAATTATTTTCCATCCATTTAGAGGGAAGCCAATGACAATTCCTGGTCTGTTTTATTCTCCCACCCTTAATCTTCATTTTGACATAAGATTCCAAAGGAAAACACCTATAATAATCCTATTTCTTCACTCTTTTCCTCAAGTCTAACTACTGTAATTTCTTTGCTAACTTTCCTTTAAATCCCTACAAATTGCCTTAATTATGAAAAGCAAATATTTTATCCTAGGAAAATCTCTGTTGTTTTCTTCTTTTGCATTTTGGGGTCAATAAAGAATAGATGAGAAATATGCAAAGGGAATTACAATATGCTCTCTCTTACTGAGAGCCAATTATTATACTAGGATGTTTTACTTGGTAAAGGCAAGGGGAAAGGACTTCAGTTTGAGCTGGTTTCATTATAAAGATAGACATTGCCTCAAACAGTAATACCCTTGCAATTAGGAAACTGAATAAATGACCAGTAGACTCCAAAATACTTTTCTATAAACTCCAATCTCCAACCCGTGATATCTGAAAAGAGATCCAATAATCCTTAGCAACGGTACAATGTAAAAGCTTTCCTGTCACACTAAGCAGTCCATCCTCCCTAGATCTTTTTTAAAAAGTATTTTTAATTCTCTTAATGCTAATTTTTCTGTTTTTAAAAAAGAAAATGACATAACCCAAGAAAAGCTATTGGCATAGTGTCTAGCACATGATCAACATCCTGCTAACGTTAGATGTTAATTTTTGTAATTTTTCACTCTGTGTTTGCCTACCCTCAGAAGCATTTTTCTTTCCACTCCCTTGCATTGTGATAATTCTAGCTCCAAATGCACTTTGCAGAAATCTATGTGGTCCTGATATTCAGCAAGTTTCTTTTTATCAAATTTAGAGTCATTACTTGGATTCTCCACATGTGTATCAGCTAGCTGCATAACCAGTCACTCAAAACTTGCAATTTGAGCAAACTCAATGGCCTTTATAGCAAGCTGGAAGCTCTTTTACTCATATAAATTCTCTAGAATCTTGGCAGGCTTTCTATGTGTCAGATTATAGTCTCCTCTATTTAGTTTAGGACTAGTAGTAGATTGCTATAGTAATAGCCCCAAGATGTTCACACCTTTCTGAATTCATCACCACCCACAATATAAGCCCTTGGATAAATCCCTCCCACACTTACTCCAGTCTGGACTTGGCTGTGTGATTTGCTTTAACCAATGTGACAACAGTAAATGTGACATAGGAGAGACCTGAAAAGTGCTTGCACATTTGGGCTTGCCCTCTCCATCTGATCTTAGAACCTTGCCATCATCACTGTGTGAGCAAGCCTAGGTTAGCCAGCTTGATAATAAGATACATGTGTCTCAGTCCCCTTGTTGCCCCTCTCTGCAGCTAGCTGACACCTGAAGTTGAGCTTCCTCTCTGTCACAGACTACAAGCACATGAGTGATCCCAGCCAAGACCAGCAAAGTTCTACTCTACTGAGCCCAGTTCAAATTTTCTAATACATGAGTCATGTGTCATGAATGACCCAAATGATTGTTTTAAGCCAGAGTTTTGGGATGCTTTGTTTTGCAGCAACAATAACTGACAAAGAAATTAGTACGTAGGAGTGGGTATTTCTATAATAAAAACCAAAAACATGGCATTAGCTTTGGAATAGGTGGCTGGTGGAGGCTGGAAAAGCTGCACAAAAACTTCATGAAAACTGGTAAAATGGTGACCACGCTGTGAGCAGAGGCTATAAAAGTGATAAGAAAAGTGCTACAGCAGGCTAGAAAAACAGTGACCTGAGTTAAGTAGTTAAACAGTAAAAATGTTGCCTGTAGTAACTAATAAACTAATAAGTTAGTTCAGCTAGGGAGATTGCCTCACAGAAAGTTAAACTTGTCTACTGGCTTCTTTTTGCTGCCCATGATAAGGTACTAGGAAGGAGAGATGAGCTCAAGAAAAGTCTGTTTATAAACAGAATTGAGGGGGAATGTAGAGGGACCAGAACATACTGAAGAAAGTAAACTGTTCCTTACCTCTAATCTCCTCAGTCAGCAAAAACTGTCAGAGTAATAAATGGCTTCAGGATAAAGATCAAATCAAAGTGTAACTATAAGTCCCTTTGCTAAGAACCCTAAAAATGTTAAGGACATGCATAGTAGACACTCTCAAACAAAAACAAAAAAAAAGAGGCTTTTAAAATTCTTAAGAGTATTTTCCCCAGCAGCCTGACATACCCAAGTAAAAAGAATCGCGTCTCAATGAGAATTGTGGATGTGGCTTCTGGACCTGAATCAGATTCATAGGAAGCTGTCAAAATGTGAAAGTCAATTGTATGTCCTGATTAAAGCATCACCTTCTTGAATTGAAAGAGAGCACATCAGCTCAAAACAAAGACTCCTCTTTGTTCCTTATAAATAAGGAATGACGTCTCAGAGGACAGAACCAAGAACTATGAAGAACAATGGACTATGGTACCATTCCCAGAGAGCTTGTAGAAAATAAGAGACCAAAGAAACATTCTCAGAAAGAGGAGTCCCAGCCTAATCAAGGAAAACTCCTGACCTTAAATTATGGGGATCAGGTAACACACACCTAAGTGGATTTCAGAATTTCTACAAACTGCTATGTGCCCTACTCTTCCCCTTTCAAATGGTTCTCTCTACTGTAGTTATCATATTCTTATCTTATCACTGCATGTTATAACTTATCTTTTCAGTGTAACTGGATCAAGAGGAACTGCATCCAAAAAGTTTTTAAACATAATTATAAATTTTATAAACATAATTATAAAGTTTATAAAGTTTATAAACATAATTATAAATCAAGAAATTATAAAGTTTATAAACATAATTATAAATCAAGAAATCCTGGACTTTGAGACTGATGTTGTGACTGGAAGGAATTTAGGGGGTCTTAGAGAGGAGGAAATGTATTTTGCACGTGGGAGGAATATAAGTCATCAGAGCAGAGGCCATCTGTGGTAAGTTGTGGCAGTAATAGATTCTAATTGTTCACACTTGCCTGTGTCCAGATCTTAGTTAATCCTCTCACACTGTGGACTTGGCCACATGACTTGTTTCAGCCAACTGAGACAATAGCAAAAGGGAGCCAGCAGAACCTTGGAAAGTTCTCATACTTTGTTTGGAGCTTGCCTGTTTTGGCTGCTCTTGGAACCACCATGTGAACAAGCACAGGCTAGCTTCTTGGATAATGAAAGACACATGATCCAATCACCTCAATTGCCTCAGCCAATAGCCAGGAACCTCTAGAGGCAAAGCCAACTAGATGACCAACAGCTGACCACAGATATATGCATGAAACTAGTCAGAAACCACCCACTTGAGCCCATCCCAATTGCCATCCAACAAATGGAAAACTAACAGTTTTTTAAACCACTGAATTTGTAGTGCATAAGAAAGTAGCAAAGAATAATATTCTAGTTCACATTCAGCAAATTCAGGCCTCCCCCTGGTTTTGCACAGACTATAAACTAAGAATGGTTTTTACATTTGTAAATAGTTGGGGGAAAAAATCAAAAGAAGAATAATATTTTATGACACGTAAAAGTTATATGAAATTCAAATTTCAGTGTCCATAAATAAATCTTATTGGACCACAACCATACGCATTTGTTTATATGTTATCTCTAGCTGCTTTTGCACTTCAGTGATGAATCTGAATAGTTAGGACAGAGACTATATTGCCTAAATTATTTACTATCCGTCCCTTTACAGAAAAATTTTGATGACTCCTGTTCTAGCTATAGTTCACAGTTGTTTACTTGTGGTCAAAAATAGCACCGCTGAAATTTGGCATTAAGAAGGAAAGTGGGTGTTCTATGTCTTGGCAACCCAGACACAAGCTTCAGGCTGCCATCCACACCCATGTGAGTGAGGCCACCATATTTGCAGTTCAGTGAGATCCTATCAGAAGAGTAAGAGTGCACCACACATGACCAAGACCCTTCAGCTGTAAATGAAAAAGCAGAAAGAGAAAAGGAAACAAGGCACAAATGGCCTAAGAGCCCATGAGAGGAATCGGTTTGCTGTCACCAGCTCTTTCCCTCTCCTTACAACATTGTGGCTGAAGCAACTCAAGTATCAGCACAATTCCAACTTCAGCGATTCGACACAGTTATCTACTGCAAGAGGAAATCTAAGTTTACATCAAAACGAGCAAGCAATTAAGATGTCTAATCTCACTATAAATATTCTGCAAGTACAGGCATAGTGAAAGAGAAGATGGGGATAGGAAACAAATGACAAATGTGACTTTCATGGTCTCATCTCATTATTTTCATGGTAGTGTCTCTGCTTACTCATTTTCCCTCATTTTCTCTTTTTTCCTGACTCTTCTTTTTGATTGCCCCAATAAAACACAACCAATTATTAAAATTCATTAAATTTGAGTTTGACCAGCAATGAAGAAGAAAGAAACCAGAATATTTACCAAGGGGTGCTCTATGTCCTTTCATACTTCCACTGGTCTCTGACAATCCACTCTTTTAGGTATGTACGTGAGAGCCAGCAAGAAAGGATAGGTAGCCATAAAATGAGAGAACGAAAGAGAAGATGAGTCTACGGCCATGCTACCCTGAACAAGCCCGATCCCGTCTGATCTTGGAAGCTAAGCAGGGTGGGGCCTGGTTAGTACTTAGATGGGAGACCACCTAGGAAGACTAGGTGCTGTAGGCATAAAAAAATAAAAAAAAATAAGGGATTGTAAGCTGATAAGGTCCTTGCAATCTGTGAGGTCAACCAAGGGTTGCTTCGCCTAAAAAATTTTAAAAATAAAAATAAATAAATAAATAAATAAAAAGAAAGAGGAGATGAGACAGAAAAGACCAAAAAAAAAAAAAAAAAAAAAAGACTTATTCCAACCTCTTTACACATGATCAGAAATCATCGGAAGGAATTTCAGCATTCTGGAGGGCAGGAATGTCATTCTCTATATTCCCCATTTGGGGACCTGCCTCCTCCCTATAAGTACAGCAAATCAGGACCAAAGTCACCAGGAACTTCTAGGTGCATTGGCCACTTCAGTACCTGCAATGTCTTTTAATTAGTACAGAACACCTGGAAAAGAGAGTCATAAGCTTTTTATTGAAATTCCCACACTTGCCTTACCTTAAATTAGAGCTGTTTGCTTATTCCTAATAGACCAAGATGGGAGAGTAGGAGTAGTATGCCTCAGTGCCCTGGAATCAGGGGGCATAATCATAGCAAATTAAAAAACAATAAAAGTGAATAAAAACCAGTCTGCTTTGTATTTTCACCATGCACAGAAAATTCTATATGATGTCCAAGATAAAATATTCCTTCCTACCCGAGAGAACCTCCAGACTGCATTCATCCTCTTCCTACACTGCTGCTTCTTTTAAACAACACTCTAAAAGGTTTCCACTCTTTCCACACCCATTAATATGTTAAAGTTAACCTCACACATACATCCGGAATCATAAACAAATATTAACACTTCAAAAGCATAGGCCAACGACTGAATTTCATTTATAATTTTGTGGAGTGGCTGAGAGAGGAGCTGCATAATAGAGGACACAACAAATCTTTAAAATTCTTTCCCTCCTCTTCCCAGTATCTTTTTTCTTTCTTTCAAATCCCTCAGAGTCTCTTCCCTCTTTTAGTCATGCAGATCTTCCTTCTGATCCCTCCTTTAGTTTCTGTCCCTTTCTTGTTTAAAAAAAAAATTATCCAATTTATATCTTCACCCCTTAGCCCCACCACAAAACAAATAATAAACATGTTCCTAAAAAGGCCTGAGGTAGGAGGAGGATATAAATAACTAATACTAATTTAACACATCTAGTTGATAAAATGATAATAATGTGAGTGACTACATTTTAAAATATATACTGGGTAAACTATAACACCTATTTAAATATATTATTAAAAAATACAAAAGTAATATAAAGTGTAAATGGAAGTATTTTCTAAGAGTATTTCTTTTTATTGACATTACACCTACTATGAAGATGACATATATTTCATGCATATTCGTTTAGCATTTTTGGTTTTTAATTTTATAACATCTATAATATCAACGAAAAATTCTTGATAAATTAGAAGAAAGAAGGCTTGCATCTCAAGACTATACATGCCATCTAAAGTGCTTACCCCAGAGTGTGTTTTTCTATAGTTTCCCTCTTCGTAAAGTTGCTTAGTGAAATTCTCTAATAGTGAAGTGGAATAAAAGGCCTAAATTGCTTCAGCACAATTCAGCAAGGTTTCATTCCACTTATTGAAGTATACTTTTACCTACAAGCATGTGCCACTGTTAAGTGATGCACTTATCACACACCGCATGGTGAAAAGTGCTTGTACTGAAATGCTCCCTCTCTGCGAACTCAGAGAGCAAGAATGAGAAACGAAAGTGTGTTCCCTTCCTGGGGACTAAAATGACTGAAAAACTCTGCTGGACGAAGTTTAGCCTCTCCTTGATAATGCTTCCCCCAGCAAAAGGCTAAAAAAAAAAGGAAAGGGAAAAAATAGTAGAATAAAAACAGTTTCGTCAGCTTCCATTCATTGTCCCTTGGTCTATTTTCAAGACGAAGAACTAAATATCAATTCTAGACTATAGAAGAAGTAGCTGACCTATTCAAAAATATCTTATCCTTTGCAGTACATGCTAAATAGAATTCTCATAAAGTGCCATATATGTATATCTATGTTATTTTAGAATTGATTCTAGAAGTACCAAATGCAAGTAATCTTCCAGAAGCTAAATCTAAACCAAGACTCCATTCTCTTATCTATGAAAGGCCTAAAATTATGTTCCTGTTCTGTAGACTTTTCAGCAAGGGACAATAAGAAATACGTTTTTTTCCCACACAATAACATGCACGGAAGATACTATATAGAATACCTTGATATTCTAGAACTTTGGTTTCCCAGCTTTTTGGATAGTACATTCCATCAACAAAAAATGTTCAAGCATGAACTGCAAATAGTCATTCATTTATTTACTTTTAAATTATATATATATATATATATATATATTGTCATATTATATACATCTAAAGCACAAAAAAAAGAAATTTTACAGAATAAGATAATAAAGCATAAAATAGTTGAAAATATTTGATCGGTCAATAGTATTTTTGAAAAACATGATTCTCACTAAACATAATATTAATTAAATTATTAATATAATAATATGCTTCAAATTTTCAAATCCTTTTGACAGGACTTGAAAGTCTGCTTCTAAATTCAGTTTCTTCTGATACATAGTTTTTATAAGTGTAAGGGGGAGTTCATCATTTGGCTTCACTTACTAAATCATGATGCTCATTTTTCAATCCCACCCAAAAATTATATAAAGTTTTTTGGCGAAATTCAGCTAGTAAATTTCTGTCTTCTTTCATTTCCAACAGTGTTACAAACTAATCACAAATGTGTTCAAACACATGGAAACATTCAAGTTGGAAGATTTTAAAACAAATTTTTTGTTTCCAAATTTTTAAAGTGTGATAAATTAAGCACTTTCTTAAGCAACACTTCATTTTATGCAGTATTATATAACAGTGGAAACATTTATCAATATGCTTTTTAAATGCTCCTTAAAAAATAAACAAGAATTTTTGCGTGAATTGTGAAAACTGCCTCTATTTTGTTGGTACAGAGTAAGTGAGTATGTGTTCATGTTGATTTTCTGCTAGGTAGCGTTCTACTCATAGTTATCACAGAAAGGTCAGCAGATTTGGAATCTTGTATTTATTTTTTTTTTTTAAAAAATGCACTATTTATCTTTAGTTTGACAACTCCTCCAAGTGTTTTGTCTCAAAATAACCACTGAGTTTCTGTAAGTCATGGTCACTACCCATCTTAGTATTAAATACTGTGAGGATTCTATTACTTAGGATCACACACAATCCATAAATCTGCTTTTGAGAGACATGTGTAAACTGCAATGCTCTGAAAGAAATGAAAGAAGACAATGGCAACTCCTAGTGTTAGAAGGTCCCTTCTATTCAAAGCATAGCATGCCCTATGAGTCACGTGGGCACCTAATATACGGGATATGAATAGTCAAGCTTACTTTCTTTATAATTTTTTAAACCAAGTAAAAGATAAGCAAAAATTCTAATATCTTCTTCATACTTGACAACAAATTTCCTGAACACTCCTTGGGTGTGCTTCAGAATAAAGATCCTGAGCAGTGGTTCTGAAAATACTACCTGGAATATGAATTACTCCAGGATCTTGTTAAAATAGCAAATCTCTGGGCCTCATCCAAAAACCTACCGAGTCAGAAATTCTGTGGAAGATGCCCCAGTATTAACATTAGTAATAAGCAGGTTGTTTCAGCTATTTATTGCTATATAACCGACAATCTCAAAATATCATGGCTTAAAATAATATTGGGGTTTTTTTTCTTACAACTCTGTGAACTGGCTAGACTTGTGCGCCACATGGTATCAGCCAATTTCCCTAATATAGCTGCATTTAGCTGGAGCTCTACTGGGCTGAATTATCCGCAGAGGTCTCACACAGTATGGGGCATTGGTGCTGACCAACAGTGAGGCATCCCGGTCCTCCTCCATGTGACATCTCTCTCTCCCTCACCATTCAGTAGGCTAGCCTGAGCTTGCTGACATGGTAGTTGGTTTCCAAGACCACGGAAGTAAAAATTGCTCGGTCTCTTAAGGGCTACTCCCAGAATTGACTCAGAGACTCTTCTGCTGTATTCTATTGGTCAACAAAAGTCACATGAACTGCCCAGATTCAAGGAAAAGGGGAACAAGACTCCACCTTTTGATGAAAGGAGCAGTATGCATGTACAGAGACAGAACTGTGGGCAGCCACCATTGGAGACAAGTTTTTACACAAATTATCTCAGTTAAAATTTGAGAATAGCTCCTATAAGGTGATAAACCCAGCAGAGACTGTTAGATTTAACCTAAGAGCAGTTTTCAGCATTCGTAGTTGTTACATAGCTTTTGAATCAAACCATCTATTACTGGTAAGAGTAACAACCCTAGACACACACACACACACACACACACACACACACACACAGAGTGTCCCATTTAGATGTTTCTCTAGAAAACTCTTACTAATTCTAATATTTAATATCACTCCTACTGGCATATAATTTCTGTGCTTACCGAAAGTATTTTACCAACATACAATTAACATCATTACCTAAGGGATAGCAATGGCAGAAAGAGCACTCAAATTGGAGTCTTCGGAAGACTTGGATTTTACCAGCTACTGTCCACAAGACCTTGGGCAAATCAGTTAACCTCCACACTGATCTTCTTTATTAGTAACAGGGCACAGCTGGAGACTCAATATTTAATGTCTGACTAATCTTTATGTTTTAAGGTTTTATAATTTATTATTCTAAATAGAAACTTTCTCCCAATCTGATTTGTGTGTGACTCTCCAAAACATGTTTTGCTTACACTTTTGAGGAACTCAATGCAGTTACTGATCTCTTCTAACTTCCTCAAAAGAGCTCTCTCTGTAGGTTAGTGTTTATACTGGAAAGAGGCATGATGTTTTAAAGATATGGCATTGGGGAGCAAAGCATTGTCATTAGCATGAAATAACATTAATCTCTAATATGAGATTTGAAAAGCATAATCTGGGTAGAGGTTCCAGTGAATCTTAGCTGAAATAATCTAACCAGTCTTTAGCATTGTCAGTTTTGCACTGCCTAAAGAGTCATCTGGCTACATGTGATTTTTATGCATCTGTCAACTAAGTCAGAGCTCCAAATGAAAAATCTGGCACCTAGAAATATTATGGGGATTTGTGAGTCCCCTTAGAGAATTGTGGGTCCATAAACCAATGAAAGATTACTATGACACATAAATAGAGTATTTTCATCCGTGACAGATATAATCTTGCTCTGGTATTCTTTGTGTCATGTTGTAGAAAACTATACTCACTATTCTCGAAACAGCTTTAGAAAATGTAAAAAGATGAGCAACGATATTAAATATGGAACAAACCTATAGGATAAAGGACTGAACCACATTTGGGAAGACCTAAATCCAATCTCTGTCAACACCACTAATTTTAGTCTTTGAGTTAGTCCTACTATAAGTGCTTTACATTTCAAATCACTGAAACAGTTAAGATCTCATTCATTCTTCCAGAAACCTGTGACAGTAAGTTTTACCAGTAAGAAAACCAACACTTAGAGTTTATAACTTACCTAAAGTCGCAAAGGTGACAAAGATGCCTCTATCCAAATCCAGGTATTCTTTCATTATGTCATAAAATCTCTTTAATCTATAAAATGAGAACACAGCAAATCCTTATTAATTTTTTGGTCCTGTTTATTCATTCAGAAAATATTCTTTATAACTTGGATGGATCAAATCACGGGTATACAAAAAAGAAGAATTTATGTGTCTTTAGAAGACAAAGCAAAGATAGCAAGGGAAATATTTAATGCTTTCTAGAAAGCACATTAGTACTGAGCACTGCAGAAGCACTCCCAAATGTGGCAGTACAGGACAAACACGCACCAGGCTTTGGGAACATGTTTTAGGGAATTTTTTTGAGGTCTTTCTAAAAATTGTCAAGGAATTATCTACATGATGACAATAACATATATATAAGTGCCTGAAATACTATCACATATTTTTTTATCTATTTTTGGAAGCAGAGCTATATGAAAATAATGTTAGCCTTTTATATAAATAATGCATATAATTCTAAGATTGAATGAAATCATACTGCCCACCCCCCTTTTATTTGAATTAATGAGATATCTGAAATATTGTCCACCTTCTACCTTGTCCAAACTCTTGGTCAGTGATCTGACTTGAAATTCAAGCTCCTGGGGTCTGTAACCAACAGGTGAAGCCTGTCACCCTGAATGAGATCAAAATGATACCAGCTACAAACTTTCGTACCCTACACCGCTCAGTTGGTATATCCAACACTCCTGTGTTCTCTTCACAGTGCGTTTGTAGCTGCTGTGGTTTTGACCATCATAAAGAAATATCAGAGCTGTCAACCACAACACCCATAAATTAAGAGAAAGTTAGAGCTGAGACGAGAGTTAGCTTCTCGGTGTCTAGGGAACCCTGTTTTCCCTGTGCACAGTGTTAAATGATGACATCTCTTTAGTAACTCTGTGAGTGTGCCCTGGGCTCCATGAAGACCAGTTAAGTCTCTGTAGAAGTCTGAATATTCTGAAGGAGCAAATTAGTATTTTAAAGAAGAAGCAAAAACTAGTATTTTAAAGAAGAAATTTTACATTTGTTGAATGAAAATTTTTTTCGATAGATTTTCTATTTTTTCTTGGAAATGCTTCCAGAAAGAGATGGTGTATGAAAAACACATTTTTTAAAAGTTTAAGTTTTTATGTTAAATAACTGAAAATAAAATATTCTCATTGGAACTACTGGGAACTTGATTTTAGTCCTTTTGCTAATTAACAAATATTGACACAGCTTAGCAATGACATACAGCTAACAGCAAAGTGCTTGTGGCATTACTCTCATGTCCTCACCTCCCCCACACTAGAGACTAAAACAACATATTTACAACTACAAAAAGAACAAAACAAAAGCCCAGAGTGAGTAGAAGGAAAGAAATAACAAAGGACAGAGTGAAAATAAAATAGAATCTAGAAAACAGTATAAAGGATCAATGAAACCAAGAGTTGGTTCTCTGGAAAAATAAACAGAACTCATAAACCTTTAACCAGACTCATCAAGAAAAAAAGAGGATAGAAATAAATAAACTCAGAAATAGAAGAGGAGACACGACAACTGATACCACAGAAATAGAAAGGATTATAACAGAATACTACAACCAATTACATGCCAAAAAAATTGAAAATCTGGAAGAAATGGATAAATTCCTAGAAACGTACAAGACTGAGTCAAGAAAAAGAAAATCTGAACAGACTGACAACTGCTAACATAATTGAACCAGTAATCAAAAAACTCCCAACAAAAGTCCTGTACCAGATGGCTCCAAAGGTTAATTATACCAAACTTCAAAGAAGAATCCAAACCTATTCTTCTCAAACTATTCCAAAAAATTCAAGAGGAGGGAAGCCTCTCAAGATTATTTTATGAGGCCAGCATTACCCTGATTCCAAAACCAGATGAAGACATTACAAAAAAAAAAAAATTATAGGCCTATATCCCTGATAAACATAGAGGTAAAGATTCTCAACAATATATTAGCAAACTGAATTCAGCAATAAATTAAAAAGATCACACAACATGATCAAGTGGGATTTATTCCTAGGATGCAAGGTTGGTTCAATATCTGCAAATAAATTAACATGATACACTGCATAAACAAAAATGAAAGATAAAAATCATATAGTCATATCAATAGATGCAGAAAAAGCATTTAACAAAATCCAGCATCCATTGCTGATAGAAATTCTCAGCAAAGTGGGAATAGAGGACACATATCTCAACATAATAAAGGTCATATGTGACAAACAAACTTAACGGGGAAAAACTAAAAGCATTTATTTTCCTTAAGATTAGGAACAAGACAAGGATGTCCACTTTGACCACTTTTATTCAACATGGTATTGGAAGTCCTAGCCACGGAAATCAAACAGGAAAGAAAATAAAAGACATCCAAAGTAGAAAGGAAGAAGTAAAACAGTCATTTTTTCAGATCACACGATACTATATATAGAGAACCCTAAACATTTCACCCCAAAACTGTTAGAACTGATAAATACAGTAAAGTAACAAGATACAAAATTAATATTCAGAAATTGGTTGCATTTTTTATATACCAATAACAAGCTATAGGAAAGAAAAATTAAGAAAACAATCCCACCACAATTGCATCAAAAAAAAAATTACCTAGAAATAAATTTAACCAAGGAGGTAAAAGACCTCTACTCAGAAAATTATAAGACGCTGAAGAAGGTAAAAATACGTGGAAGCATATACCATGCTTGTGGATAGAATTAATATTATTAAAATGTCCATACTACTCAAAGAAATCTGTAGATTCAATGCAATCCTTATCAAAATGCCAATGGCATTTTTCACAGAACTAAAACAAATAATCCTAAATTTATATGGAAACACAAAAAATCCTGAATAGCAACAGCAATCCTAGAAAGAAGAACAAAGTTGAAAGTATCACGCTACCTGACATCAAATTATACTATAATGCTATAGTAATCAAAACAGCATGGTACTGGCATAAAAACAGACACATAGATCAATGGAACAGAACAGAATCCAGAATAAACCCATGCATATCTGGTCATTCAATCTATGAAAAAGGAGGCAAGAATATATAATGGAGTAAAGACAGTCTATGCAATAAATGATGTTGGGAAAACTGGACAGATACATATAAAAAAATGAAACTAGACCACTTTCTTACTCTATATACAAAATAAACTCACAATGGATTAAAGACTTAAATGTAAAACCTGATACCATAAAACTCCTTGAAAACATAGGCAGTAAACTTTCTGACATTGCTCTTAGTAATATTTTTTTCTGATATATCTCCTCGGGCAAGGAAAACAAACAAACAAAAAAAGCTTCCTGTTAACAGGGTCTTTCATTGAGCAAAGATTTTTCAGGAAGCTCAATTTATTAATTTTTCTTATATAGATTGTGCTTTTGGCGCCAAGTCTAAGAATACTTCATCTAGTACTAGGTCCTGAAGATTTTCTCTTACATTTTCTTCTAAATGTTTATACATATACCATACCCAAAGTACTGATACTTTTATCCTAATTCATATGCCATGTAATTAGGGTCTCAGCAGGACAAAAAACACTTGAACGATTATTAGAAAAAAGCTTTAATAAAGGGACCATTTACAAAGATGTAGGAAAAGAGAAACCAACATGGGGGAAGCATCCCTGAGGGTAGCAACAGTGGGGTACTATTCCTACCCCCAGGCCTGATGGGGCAAGAGGGAGAGCAGGTACTAGTCCCCAGAAGGAGCAGCTGTAGCTCCGGAAGTCCTCGAGGCAAGAAATGTGGGGTTTGCCTGGAAACTCAGCAAGGAGGGAGATAGAAAAATATATATCTTAACATTACTCTCTTCCCTCCCACCTGCTGGCAACAGAGGCCAAAGAAGCTTGTTCATGTAGTCCATAAAGGGCTTGGTATCAAGACAAGTTGGATTTTAGAAAAGGTATCAGATTTCCTATATTTAGATTCATAAGGTACGAGCATAAATAAAAAGTAAGTAAGGGGGAGAGAGAAAGAAATGAGAAATCAGAAATTCCAATGCCAATTTGTTGGACTTTTCTGATCAGATCAATGCTGCATGTATTCACTGCATTTAAAACAAAGTATGTGTAATATAAGAAATGCTTATTCCAAAAGCAAAGCAAAAACTTCAAGCTTTGCTGAAGCTGTTCACTATCTGCTGCTTTTCTTCTCTCCAAAGGGAAGCAATTTGGAGCATTGCTTTCCCCAGCCTACAGGCACTTTCTGGACTGTCAAGCAGTAATCAACTTGGGGGATGGGGGGTTGGGCAGAGATTGCTGGAAGGAGAGCCAGTGGATGGCAGATGGTTGTCATCTATGTTTTTTGTCCATGTGGAACTGGATTCTTATCAAGGACAGGGCTTCAGTTCCCATGTTACAGAGATGGGTGTTGGGAGAATTAGAAAATAAGCAGCAAATAGTTCTGAAAACTAGGACCAATGGAGGAGGGCATAACTGTGACTTGGGGCCACTAAAGAGTCCGAAGGTCGTTTGGGGACACCGAATTCTAGATCTCAGAGCAGCCTGCAAGACTACCCTGATCAAGAGAAGGGTCTACAGAACCCAGGACTGGGCTGGTGACCATTGCACCTCTCATATGAAGGGGGATCTGAGGTTGTTTACATTATACTTGTTTAAGTTTAGATTGGTCTGGAAATGAATGGTTTGAGAAAGTAAGATCCAATGGGCAAAAATACCCAGGAGAGTTCTGGTTCCATGTGTAAGGAACTTGGAAGTTGCTACTTGGTCTTAACAACAGTAAAAACATGAACAGACTGAGAATTCAACAACTTTTCTTGGATACATGGGAGAGGAGAGGACAGTCTTGGGCTGCCCCCAAGACTGGAGAGACAGCCAGGCAAATACAGGGAGTTAACAACTTCTGGGAGCAGAGACTCACAAGCAGAAACCATGGCAGGAACCACTGTTGGAGGAGGAAAACCTAGAGGCTCAGTATGGAAAGTCTGAGATTTTAAAACCCCAGGGGGACTCAATCATAAAAAGGGTCCCACAAATCTGTGAGATTTACCTCCAAGAGCTCCATTGGTTCCCACAGTAAATATCAGAGAAAAACTCCCTTGTGCTTCTGTCAGGGGAGGAGAAAAGAAACTATTCTGAAGTAAGACAGAGCACTCAGTTCTTAACAAGCCTGTACTCAGGGGAAAGTAGTTAACCCAAACCTAACCTGTTAGAGTATTATCAGAGCCTAAATGACCTGGAGGAAGGGAAACATCCAACTCCAGCCCACTATAACCATCCTGTTGCAGGGAGAAAAAACTGAGAAAGTCTTGTAAGTTCATAGTCCAGAAGCACAAGCTCACTGAAAGACTGAGACCTAATCATAGGATTATATTTCCCAACACCTCACAATAACATTACTAAATATCTATTTACAGCAGTTCCTTACTTACCTAGTCCTTTGTGTCTGCTTATCAAGAAAAAAATTACACAGCATACCAAAAAGCAAAAAATACAATTTGAAGAGACAGTGTAAACATCAGAACCAGACATGGCACGATGTTAGAATTATCAGACCAGGGATTTAAAACAACCGTGATTTCTATACCAAGGGCTCTAATAGATAAAGAAGATAGTGTGCAAGAACAGATGGGCAATGTAAGCATAGGAGGGAAATCTTAAGAGAGAACATATTCTGCTAGAGGTTAAAAAAAAAAAAATTGTAACAGAAATAAAGAACGCCTTTGACGGGCTTATTAGTAGGTGGGACATGGCCGAGGAAAGAATTTCTGAGCTAGAGGATATGTCAGTAGAATCCCCAAAAACTGAAGCAAAGAAAACAAAGACTGAAAACAAATAATAAAACAGAATAACCAAGGACTATGAAATAACTAGAAACATGTGACATCTGTGAAATGGGACTATCAAAAGAAGAAAGAAAGAAAAAGAAGAAATTTTGAGACAATAATAACTGAGAATTTCCATAAATTAATGTCAGGCACCATACCACACTTCCAGGATGCTCAGAGACATCAAACAGAATAAATGCAAAAAAAAAAAAAAGCCTTTACCGAGTCATATCATTTTCAAACTACAAAAAGATCAAAGATAGAAAAAATCCTGAAAGAAGTCAGAACCTTACCTATAGGAGAACAAAGATTAGAATTACATCCGATTTCTCCTCGGAAACCATGAAGGCAAAAAAAGAGTAGAGTAAAATACCAATAAATAACTTAGTGTTAGGAGATAAAACTACCAACCCATAAGTCTGTATCCTGTGAAATTATCCTTTAAAAGTGAAGGAGAAATAAAGACTTTCTCAGACAAACAAAAATTGGAGAAATTTATTGCCACTAGACCTGCATTGTAAGAAATGTTAAAAGATGTTCTTTAGAGAGAAGGAAAAAAAAAAAGATCACAAACTTGGATCTATATAAAGAAAGGGAGAGCGTCAAAGAAAGAATAAGTAAAGGTAAAATAAAAACTTTTATGTTTTTATTCTTAATGTATCTAACAGATAACATTTTGTTCACAATAATACCAACAAGGTATTCAATTATATTTTTATGTATATATCTACATGCAAAAAAAAAAAAAAGAATCTTGACACAGACCTTATACATTTCACAAATATTAACTCAAAATGGATCACAGAACTAAAACTATAAACTCCCTTATTATAAAGTATAAATAGAGGCAAAACTGTAAAACTCCTAGAATATAACGTAAGGGAAACTTAGATGACCTTAGGTATGGTAATGACTTTTTAGATATAATACCAAAGGCACAATCCATGAAAGAAATAATCGATGAATAGACTTCATTAAAACCAAAAACCTCTCTGAGGAAGACAATATCAAGAAAATTAGAAGACAGGCACAGGCTGGAAGAAAATATACACAAAAGACACAATTGATAAAGGACTGTTATCATATATGTATCTTAAAATTCCACAATAAGAAAACAAACAATCCAATGAAAAAATGGGCCAAAGACCTTAACAGACACCTAAACAGGGAAGATATACACACGGTGAAGAGCATATAAAAGAAAAGAAAAATGCCCCCCATCATATGTCATCAGGGAGATACAAATTAAGAAAATACTGCCACATACCTATTAAAATGGCTGAAATCCAGAAAACTGACACCACCAAATGCTGACAAGGATGTAGAAACTCTCATTGCTGCTAGGAATGCAAAATGGTACAGCTACTTGGAAGACAATTTGATGGTTGCTGACAAAACTGAACATACTCTTAACATACGATCCAGCAATCATGCTCCTTGGTACTTATGAAAAAGAGTTGAAAACTTATGGCCATATAACAACTTGCACACGAATGTTTATAGCAGCTTTATTCATAACTGCCCAAACTTAGATGCAGCCAAGATGTCCTTCAGGAGATGAACGGATAAACTGTGGTACACCCAGACAATGGAATAGTATTTAGTATTAAAAAGAAATGAGCTATCAAGCCATGAAAAGACATGGAGAAACTTTAAATATACATATTGTATAATTCCAATAATATGACCTTATTGAAAAAAGAAAACCATGGAGACAGTAAAAAGTTCATTGCCAGGGGTTTAGGGAGAAGGAAGGATAAACAGGCAGAGCACAGAGAATTTTTACATGGTAAAAATATTCTCTGTGCTATCATAATGGTAGATACATGTCATTATACATTTGTCCAAACTCATAGACTGTATAACATCAAGAATGAATCAAAACATAAACTATGGACTTTGGGTGATTAGAATGTGTAGTTTCATCAATTGTAACAAACTCGCCACTACAGTGTGGGATGTTGATAATGCGGGAGGCTATGCATGTATGGGGGCAGAGGGATATGGGAAATCCCTTTACCTTCCTCTCAATTTTGCTGTGAATCTAAAACAAAAACAAAAACAACAACAAAAAAAACCACTGCTCTAAGAAAACAGTCTTATTTAAAAACAAAACAAAACTAGAAAAGATGGTCATGTCATACAGACATGTCTGTTGGTGTTAAGGTCCCAAATAAAAATTTTTTTCCTGTAGATTCTCTTAGTTGTTGGCTATTAGTGGAATTCTCTCTACCCCAAAGCCCTACTGTTATTGAAGGACTGTTTTAACAGTTACCTCTTTGCTGCTGAATCCAGTCCCTCAAAATTATTTTGTAGGATATTAAATACCGTAAGTATTTATGAATTGGCGTCCATTAAAGTATTTGGCACTATTCTTAAGCAAATTCTAAGCAAATTTCTCCTATTGTATAAAAAAAGAATAGAATTCTCACCTTAACAATCCGCAATTATACATATTTTGAATTTTGAATATTTTTGCCCTTTTGTCTAAATCATAAGCACTAGAAACAGACTCGAGAGGAAATTATATGATGAGTAATATCTAGTAATGTTTTTTAAAATTTAAAACTACAGTATTCTAACACTGAATATTTCCAACATGTTCATGAAAAAAAAAAAAGACCTATACAATCTAATATGATCAAAACACACTTCAAGATTAAAATCTTCATTTACATGATCCATGTTGCCTGACCTTCCTTCAGAAAGTTCAAGGCTTTTTGTGAAACAGTCCTTCTTAGAACGCCCTAAATTGAATAGCCACAGTTGAATAGCAATTTTCTACATTCCACTCGGAGTCATGTTGGCCTGCCTTTTTCAGATGTCATCAGTTTGTCTGGCTCAAACTTACCCCTCTCCTGATTGCCCTTTCCTACCCACTGAAAATGTAAAGTCAAAGCCACCTTTTCCAGGAAACCTTCTTTGGAGAGGCTGGCTTTGTCCCTTCCCTCCTGACATTCAGGACCATGGCTTCTCAGGAAGAAAGATGGAAGGGGATATGAGAGGGAAAAAGAAATTCCCTGCCCAAGGCCTACATGTGGACAGGGAAATTTTCTTTCTTAGCAATTCAGAGATCCTGACTGGCATCACCTCCCAGGACTCCAAATGCTTCCTTTCTTGTTATAATCCTCTTAAGTTCTTTTTTTCCATTCGCCCTGTGATTCTGTCAGTGTTTCTCACTCATTCTGCTTGGTGCCCCTCCTCCACCCTGCAAGCCTCACCCAGGGACAGGGAAAGAGGCCTAGGAGGCTTTCAAGTTTATGGCCCATTATAGGTGAATGCTGGGAGGTGTTCTGCAGGGCTGCGGAACTAATCAGTTATCTTAACACTAAGGACAGTAGGGCTAGATAGCTAAATGTCACTGCTTATTTTAATTGTAAGGAAAAAAGAAGAAAATCAGTTTTATGAATCACTGATCAGTGCTTTGAACCAAAAAAAAATCCACAAAATCACCCACCAGAGCAGACCAATTAAGAAAGAAAGGAGGAAAAAAATTTCAAAAGAAAAGTCTTTGCTCAGTGAACAAAACTAAAGGCGAGGTAAATTAATGCTACTGCAGAAATTTTAAATTAAACAAAGAGACGTGCTTTATGTTCAGATGAGGCTCATGTGAAACCGACACTAAGATTCCATATTCAGAGTTAATCACAAAACCATAGAATGTGGATTAAGCTACTGTGAAAGGTAAAATACAAAGCAACACGGACAGAGAAATTTTAATCAGGAACAAAGATTACCATAATCCCCAAATGGGCTTACTTTTGAAAGAAGAGACACTTGTAGAGGACAAACATTCTTAAAACAATATGAGTGGTGTATAAAATTAACCCAAGTATGATCTAGGCTACTATTTTGGTGAGTCACAACAGGTACTTTCGAAAAGCAATATTTTTTTTCAGTGGGGTAAAACAAACTTTTTCTATTCATCTGTTCAGCGTGATCCAATTTTTCTAAGATCAGAATGTGAGCCTTTTGAAGGCAAGGGTTTCTTCATGCTTCATGTTTTCTAATATTCAGGGATTGCCTAATTAATAAAAAATTAAATAATTCACTCTCCTAATACTACTTTATATTCTTTGTCACTCTTACAGTATCATAATTACTACAAAGCTTCTCTCCCATTCTTTTTTCCTAGAAATGGAGGAAAAAATTCCACATAAAGAGTGCAAAAAATGAAATCATAGACAATTATAAGAAGTAATTATTGTTTGACAACAATCACACTATTCAATAATAACAGAGAAAAAAATAAATTGGTTATTTTAAAAATAAATGTTTTTTTTTCCTTTTCCTAAGAAAAAGCAAGATGTTTACAGGTTTCTTCTCATCTACTAGAATAAGTATATAGCCACAGGACAGACAAGCTCCTTTTGTTGGGAGAACGGTCCATGGAACTGTAGAAAAATTAAAGGTTACTTCTCCTAGAGGACATTCTAAATGATTGTGAGAATCTTGGATGGAAAATTCAGTATTACAGTAAACAAAGAAAAAATTTAACGAAGCTTTTTCTAAAAGAGTAAGAGCAAACTTAAATAATTTGTGGAAAGCTAGTATATTACCAATATAGAAAATTTTATGAGTTCAGACAAGAAGGCAATAGTGCATAAATATATAGATTATGATAATGAAAGCATAGGGTTTTGTTTATTATTTGTTTCTGTGACAAAGTGTGTCATATTTATTATGACATTTTAGTTACCTTTTCAGAACATACAAGATTCTCTAGGATAGATGGAAAAGTCAACTCTAAAGGAAAAGAACGAAGTGTCTTTACATGGAGCTCAACTTGTTGACCTAATATACATAATACCTTATAAAGAACAGACCACTAACATTTATGTTATAATAATACTATAATAATAACAACTTACATATATACAAGGCTTTACACTTTTTTAAGTGATTTTACATTTATTATAGCTTCTTTGATAACCCTAAATACTTAGTATTTATCATGGCACCTGAGGAAAATGTATTCTTCATTCAAAAGATTCCTGGGCTATTTGGCTTTGTTTGAGAAACCAAATCAGGGAGTACTTTACCCCCAACCATGAGTTTTGCTCTCCATATAACATGATAAAATAGCATCCAATGAAATATGGTTTAAATTGCTATGAATCCATAAAAGAAAAAGTTTATTGAAGTAACAAATTATCTAGAAGATATAATTCTTCAAATCAACAAAATAATATATTTAGTGAAAACTGCTAGCTGTCTACCAAAAGCCAATTTTCCTTCTTTTTCTGGGCACATGACTATTCAGCTAGATCACATTTCCCAGGATCCTTTGTGTTAGGTGTAGCCATTGAATGTGAGCAGCAAATGCTACTACTTGGCCTGAGCCTTAGGAAATTGGGCATGTTTCTTGTCTTCTTTTCCTTTTTCTAGCTGAAGGAAACTATAGGGAACAACCCCATTTTAACCAAGCAGATAGCAAAAATGTCCTAGGGAATGCTTGCACACGATGAAGGAAAATACAGTAACGGCGTCCTTGAATGATCTCATGGAGCCAAGCTGCCCTGAACTGTTCTCTTTGTTGTAAGAGAGAAAAAGAATCCTCTATGTTCTTTAAGCTATTGTATTTAGAATCCATTTGTCATATCAGCTTATCTTTACTCTAATACATTTTCCTTGAAGATGCAGCTTGTTCTCATGATAACAAATAGCATATATTCGTGAGGACATAGGTAATGGATAGAGAATACAGGTCATAACTGTTAAATAGGGCAAAGTTCACACATCCATAATGGTATCCAATCGTGATTAACGCTAACCAATTAAGTTAACCATAAATGAATGATTATAAATTTTAGTAATATTAATAAATGAATTTTAGTCATCTTGAGCAATTAAATACACAATTTATTAAAGAAAACTGTAGAACAAAAAATAAAATGTTATCGGTATTTCACATACTGAAAAGATTTGGACCTTATCTGAAATTGTTAACATTTAATAAATGTTGTCAGAGTTAAATATTCAGTCTTGGGATTTTTACAATGACCTCCACATCTACCCAGAAAGTAGCTTGGGAAGATGTAAAGTGCCTTTTATATCTCACGTCTGACATTCATGCACTTATTGAGGTAATTTTCAGCCTCATTCATTTACTGCTAGCTCTGCAACAAATGACAACCCTGATTTTGTGATACGGCAAGTCTTTGAGGATGCTCATCTACTAGAAATGTTTATATTTAATTGTGAAATGTTTATTTACTTTTGAAATCTGCTCCTAGTTCCTGGGGAGAGGGAAAATATTGTGAATTTTTTAAGCAGAGAGGGGCTTTGTGTAAAAAAAAGTAGAAATCTAAAAAAGAAAAATTCTACTATATGTTTCCCTTATAAATAATAACTAATATTTAGTGAGTGTTAATTATATGTGAGGCACTATTCTAAATATTTTACATATATGAACTCATTTTTTCTTGTGAGTAAGTGGAAGAGCTAAGATTAAGCTGAGAATGTCCTTATCCCCTTAACCACAACCCTATTCTGTCTCATAAGGACTAGCATAGTAAAAAGAACAATAATTAGTAACTTGTTATATATTACAGAATGTTTTCATGTGTATTCTTAAACTGAATCCTCATAGCTTCAGGAGGTAGGAAATAGTGTATCCGTTTCACAGTTTAGGAAACATTTGAAGAATTCCATCACTTGCCCAATGTAACATAACAAGAGATAAACAGACTAAGGGCATAGAATTTGAACCTAACGTTTCTAATCCTAATTCATAGTCTTTCATTTCAACAAGTAATCAGAATTTTATTTGTCCAAAATATAAACAAGGTCTGATAACAATTATTTGTTGTTGTTTCCTATTGTAAACCCAAAGCACAGTACCTGCCACATAATACCAGTTGAATAAATATTTGTTGACCGAATGTACAAATAAATGAAACGGGCCTTGAAGACTGAGTAAAATTTTGGCTTACCCTGTTAGGTTTGTGGTCAGGAGCTCAGGAGGAGAACCCTCAGAACTTACAGAAGGGCCTTAGCCAGTATGTGTGGAGGTGGTTTGCCTGCTGAGCATATGGAAAAAAAGGCCTAGGTAAATACCCAAAAGATGTAAAAACATAAGTCCTTCCAGAAAGTTATACCTGAATGTTCAGGGCAGCATTATGCACAATAGCTAAAAGGTAGAAACAACCCAAACGTCTATCAACTGATGGATATTATTGTATATTTTCAATAGGTGAATGTTATGGCATGTGAATCATATTTCAATAATACTATTATTTAAAAATTAGAATTGCTTAGGAAAGTCCTGGAAAGGAGTAGAAATTGAAACAATCCTTTCTTTTTTTTAAGAGATCTCCTTCCTGAAGAAATACCTGATTTTATTTGTTTTCCTTTATTTTATAAACTCTTACAAATCTGGTTTCCTTTGACCTCTCTCCGAAAGCTTTTAAATCTCAGGGAGTTAGTTTCCTTGGTGGAATAATTTTTTATAGAATGCTCTCTATTGATATTCAATGGGCTCATTAGTAGTTGATAATGGAGTCTAATGCTTTGGCATTGGCCAATTCTTTCTCCCAGGTATTGACTAAACAGGGTTTTTGTAAAATGTTTTGTAAACATTTTACAAAAGAATATACTTTGTATTTACAGGCAACTTTTTAGGAAAAAAACTTACTGTAATCCAGTCCTTTCTGTGTTCTCTGGAGTCATTTAAACAGCTATCTGAATATCAAATCTATCCACATTCATAGTGGATAGATTATGTGTTACTCACTGTGTTGTTATGCACTAAGATTTAAAGATAAGGTCTCCTTCACAAGGATATCTCAATTTAGAAATGAAAGTTATCATAAACTAAGTCTACAAGCTATAAGAGATATGCAGTATAAGAACCCACAGGATTGTCTGGACAGTTTCCAGACAATGAAGTGCAGGATGGAAGAAGGAAGAGGCAAATCGAAGCAGATGTCAATCAGCAGGGCCTTAAAGGATGTGCAGAGTCTACTAAGCAAGATTAGAAATGAGGCATTCCAACATGAGAAGAGCACAGGCTAGGGTTTGGGTTGTTGGTATGTTCCACTACAAGGTAACATAGGTTACCAATGGTCTAATGACCTCAACCACCCTCTTCCATGGGTATTTATCCTGTTCCTATTCTTCTCCTCTTAGCCTCATCCAGGTTGCTATGGTCTTACCCCTCACTCCATTATAAACAGCTCAAAAAGGGAACTCAATAAGTGATTCTATGCTCTACGTTATGTGCTCCTCATTTTCAAGCACCTACAATTCCATTTAAGAGGAATTCCATTCCTGCCATCTGTCCAGTTCCAGAGTAGGGGAATCAGAGATGACAAACTTAACCAGTGGTGATGCTTTGCCAATCAGCTCATTGACTCTATAATGATCCCATAAAGACTCATTACAGAGAGGCATTTGGTCTGGGTGGGGCACAAGCTGGCCTAGAAGGGTTGCTAGAAACCTGCAAAGGCAAGGCTGAGGCAACTCTAAGCGCATGCTGGAGTCGGTAAGATAGGGTCACTGCCTCAGCTTAGATCCCAATGTATTGTCCAGGTAGCAATGCCATAAGTTGGCCCCAATTCTGCAGTAGCCATGCTCTCCATGAACATCTGTCAACATCCTCAGGGCAATGAAATTGGGTTACTTAAGGCCCTGAGGCCTCCAACATTGGTTCTTTGGTAAACTTGCTGGCACTAATTCCACTTGCACTCCCCAAAAGGTCTTCATCCTCACTTCAGCAAAATCACTTTCCTTGCCACTTTGTTTGGCGAAGTTGGGGATGCCTAGTTACATCTTCTTACCAGTTACACTAGTGGGTCAAATGGTTGACCCTTAACTAATAATTAACCTCATATATTTTATGAGATCGAAATGCTACCTACTGAGCTAACGAGGCACCAAATATATTTTAGATTCTTAAAATGTGACAGTGATTGAATATTAATATGAAACCAATTATTATAAGTATTAATATTAAATAAACAATCTTGGTAGATTCTTCAGTTTAATTTTTATACTCTGTAAAAATAAACTTATTCAAACATGTAAAATAATTTTTTCCAATCACACCTCAATCAGGTTATTTATCATTCCTTCTATAGAAATCATCATGTATAGAAGTCAAAAATTTATGGAATCTCTTTTAAAAATAAATAATTCATTGAATGCATTAACTGAAGTCTTGTAAGCTTCATAAAAATTAAGTGTACCAATACTTCCTCTTGCTCATACAATTTGAGATGCTTTAGTCTTTTATCAGTTTTATGGAATCATGCTTCTTCATCAATGTGGAGGATAAAGGGTCAAAAAGGGAAGATGCAAAAATGTATTTTAAGAGTAGGAAAATGACCTATAATATTGTGATAAACTGACAGTGAGATTGATATTTAAATTATATTTATTCAAAGATTAAATAACAAATTAGTAAATGTGTTATTTTAAATTTAAAAATGAATTTAGAATTGCAGAATAAATTATGTTCAGTATTTTAAGAGTTCTGATTTGTTTTTTCAAGATATTGCAAGTTTAGTGATAAGAGCATGACACAATGTACATAAGTCAAAGTCAACAGCCATTTAACTGACCACATAAACTGGCTTCCTACTGCACTGAGGATATAAAGGGTTAAAGTGGGTTGTAATGAACTTGTACATTGCATTTGAAATGACAATACTGTGGTTAAAACCACAATGTTCATTGACTTCTATGGGTCATTTTATAAATTCAAACTATTGGTCTTTCAGCCAAAGATAGATGATATAGTGAAAATAGATCAACACTCCCTCTGTGTCATTGGTTGAGGCAGAAAGTTCCAATATTCTCTTCCAAAGGTCTTATGAATTATTTGACTGGGATTGCAGAATCATAGCCAGAGATCTGGCAGTAATTCAAAATAGCTTTAAGAAGGATTATACATTGGGACCAGGCTGAATTTTTTGAAAGATTGTTTTTTGATTCTGAGATATGCTCAGTCACTTTAATCTAGTATCTACGTCTTAGAGTTTGATTGTTGTGGTTGTTGCCACTTCATTATAAATGAGATAGGTATTCAGTCATGCTGAATGAGGACATTTATATGTAAATAGAAGATGTTTTGCTTTGGCAATACTACTATTCCTGGGAATGAAGTGTATATGATTTTCCGAGTGCTACAGTAGCCATTAAAAAAAAAAAAGAAACCATGATTTGAAAAGAACGAAAGACACTATGTATTTTGAATATTAATTTTTTCCTATATCATGTCCAATCAATAGTGTTCTGAAAGAAACAAAAGCATTAGAAGCAGTCTACCTGACAGAAATGATCCCAATCCAGTATTTTGTAATGACTATTTAAAGAAAAATATCTTTATCAAAATAGTTCACCAAATATATCTTGTCCAGAATCCCAGTGTTTCATTAAATTGTTTTCTAAACAACATGATAAATCCTGTCTAATGCTCCAAATTAACTCAAAGCCTGATCTTCTAACAACCTAATCAGAAGTGACAGAAGTTAAAAGTGACAGAATAAGAATTATTAGACCCGAATAAAAATTTAAAGTAGAGTTCACTGCAAAATTTTCAGATCTCAAATTCATCATGTTTGATATTCATTTAATTCATTTGAGTATTCATTTAGTATTTTCTATATGCAGGGCAAGGTGATGTATGCTAACAGGAAAATAAAGAGGTCTAAGATTACTCTCAAAGAACTTCCAGACCAATGGGAAAGACAGATATACAAAGTTCTAAGAGGTAGTTAACTTTAGCTTCCTAGTCATCCTGCAAACACCATCTTTGACTCATACTTGTATATATCATTTAGACCTCAAGCTGATTCCAGATCTACTTTCAAGGGAAACAAATATTTCAATTTCCCATCATATATTCATCCTTTAAGAGTTGTCTCATGATAAATTCTGTTTTAAAAAATTATTAAAGCTTAAAACCATGATAACCATGATGAGATATCACCTCATGCCTGTTAGAATGGCCATCATCAAAAGACAAGAGATAACACATGCTGACATGGATGTGAAGAAAAGAGAATCCTTATGTACTGTTGGTGAGATTGAAAGTTGGTACAGCCACTATGGAAAACAGTATGGAGGTTCCTTAAAATTAATAAGAGAACTACCATATAATCCAGCATTTTTGAAAATATATCAAAAGAAATGAATATGTGAAATGTGAGACATATTGATATAGATTAGATATAGATATAGATATATCGATATCACAACTTCTTTATCCATTATATATTCATACATACATACACATATACATAAATATTATTCAGCCATAAAAACAAAATTTGCGACAACATGAATGAACCTTGAAGTCTTCATGCTAAGTGAAATAAGTCAGACACAGAAAGACAAATACTGTATGATCTCACTTATATGTGGAATCTAAAACAAACAAACAAACAAACAAACAAACAAAAAGGCTCTACCAAACTCATAGAAAAAAAAAAGATCAGATTTGTCGTTACCAGAGGCGGCAAGGGAGAATAGATTGGACGAAGGTGGTCAAAAGGTATAAACTTTCACTTTTAAGATAAATAAGTACTAGGGATATAATATACAACATGATGACTATAACTAATTCTGCTATATGATATATAGGAAAGCTGTTAAGAGAGTAGCTCCTAAGAGTTCTCATCACAAGGAGAAATTTCCTTTTTATTGTATCTGTATTGTATGATGGATGAATGTTAACTAAACCTATTGTGCTGATTGTTTCACAATATATATAAATCAAACCATCATGCCGTACACCTTAAACCTATACAGTGATGTATGTCAGTTACTTCTCAATAAGACTAAAAAACAAAACAAAACAAAACAAAAAAACACTAAGGAGACATTTAGAAAATTCTGCTTGCTGATTAAGGCTTAAGAAAATTACATAATAAAAATTAAGTTTAAGAGGAAAAAATTCTTAAAGCAATGTAAAATGCCTATTATCAAAATACAAGTAATCAAATGATCATTTTGTAGCTGAAATTTTAAAGTGAAAATATTGGGATTCTTATGGAGTTTATGATTAAGAAATACATTATGATTCAATAAAAATATTTTACATTCTATATTCTTACAAAAAATTAATTTTGTACTTTCAGAGTCACAATAATCCATTACTCTGTTTGTAAAACAGAGAAAAGCAATTATTTGTCTCATTTTTAAGTATTAAGTGTTCCATACTACATAAAAATGACATTTAAATACACACTGTTATGAATGATGTTACTAACCTGTTCACAATTTTGAGGCTCTGTATAAATTTTCCCTTGGTGCTACCATATATTTGTGGGTACAAGGTGAAATAAAAATATAAAAGGACTTCTGGGAGGTAACCACCAAGCAAGAGGAATCATTCAACCAGTTCTCATTGTCCCAATTAATATATTCCCCAGAGTTACTTATAAAATCTCACAGTAGCTGCAATTTCAGGGAGGGAAGAATAGTAGGAAAGTCACCATGTGCAGATCCAGTCTCTGAAAGTGAGGCAAATACCAAAATGAGACGTGCTGGAGAAATAGCACAAAATCCTCTGAGAAACCACACTGGAGGTAAAATACAACCTCTGCTTGCTCAATTCTCTGAAAAAAATTAATGCCCAGCATGTATAGAACAAACAGGAAACCAGTCTGCCTTAGGTACTTATGGTGGCTTATTCCTTACAACTGTATAAAATTGGTACTATATTCTCCTTTTACAGATAAGGAAACCGAGCATTAGAGAGTTAAGTAACTCGCCCAAGAAGACCATGAACAAGAGCCAACATTCAAATCACTGTACTCTTAGCCAGTACACCACACCTTAAACTTTTCAGGATGTGTCAGCCATTGTGATACCTCTCTGTGGCATTCCAGGATCAGGAATTCACAAGAACAGTGGACAGACCAGGGCAACACAAACAAGCTAATGAAGAGTCATTATGGTATCATTATGGAGATGCCGTATTCCTCCTGTTCAGAGAGATACTAAAAATGTAGGGTCACAGAGGTAGTATTGTGTAGTGATGGAGCATGGAACATGTAGTCATATTTCTCAAATAGCTCTGTGAACTGGATTCCAGAAAATATTATTCACTTGAAAATTGATATCCAAAGCAAAGGAGCCAAGAGCCCTAGCAACTAGAGGCTCATTCATTAAGATTAAAACTGATTTAGAATATTGTCCTATGTAATAGAGGAGCCTAGAGAAAATGAGGGGTCTCAAGAGGACTACTGCCATAAAGGGTGGGGAAATGTCATTGCCCTTTCAGTGAGAAAGTCTTGTAAAAGAGCAAAGCCAAAGTAATCTGCCTGCGGTCACCACTCAGAGAAAGGAGGGCAAGTTCAAGATGACAGGTCCTTTGCTGTTGGTTAGTACAGGATGGACTGGCCTAAATCAGGCCTGACTTTCTCTGGATACACCTTGGCGCTTTTTCTTCTGAGAGCCTTCCTCACATTTGCATTATGTCCTTGATAGCATTGTGTTGTAAATGCTTACGGATCAATCTCCCCAGGAGACTGCTGGAGGGTAAAAACCATACCTTTTCATACATTGATGCCCAGCACCAAACGGCATGCTTATCACACAGTGAAGACTCTGTAGTTATTAAATGAATAAAGGCACAAATAAACCAATCAAAGCAATCAATGAGGAAAATCAATGACTGCAGAAACCAAGAGTAGCTCTACAGCTATTTATGATTTAAAAATGCCATCCAATTTGTGGCACAAAGTTATCAGTCACTATATATTCGAGTTTTGAAACATGGTTTTATTACCTGTTCAGCAGCATTTATGATAGTGCTAAAATGATGAAGTTAAAATGAATTGAGGTATACAATATACTAGAACAAAATGAAATGTCTTTTAAAGATATAAACTATATAGCCTATAACAAAACATATACCATCTTCAAACCTCAGTTTTCTCATCTGCTTAGTGGGGATAATAAATTATCTGTACTTCATCAAAGGTTTAATCAGATTATATATATATATATAGCAATTTAAGTTTGACAAATTAAAGACCTATATAATTATAATTAAATTTACTCCCTCAGAACATCAGAAATTAGTTACCCGTTATTGCATAATATATAATAAAGACGCTTAGTAAATTACTTCAGTTGCACAGCATATAATGGCCCATAATTCATTTGCTTATAAAAATATATATAGCTAGAGATAACAAGATAACTATTTAATGAAGCAAATTAGAAAGCATCCAGTTACCCACTAGTAAAAGGCAATGCATATTAATGGAGCTAAATATCCTGTTTGCTAGGAGGAAGGAAATGTAAGGGAAAAGGAAAGGAATAATAATAGTAGTTAGCATATATAATAAATGCCTATGACATTGCAAACATGTTGCTAAGTAATATATTTCATTTCATGTAATCCTCACAACTACCTATGAGACAGAAGCTTTTATCTGATTTTAGAGAAGAAACCAACACTCAGAAATGTTAAGCTACTGGCCCAAGATCATATAATCAGTAAGTGATGGAGCTTATTCAAATCCAGGAATATTGCCTCTATTGCACTTTGCCACTAAGAAATCGAAGGGGTGGAATAAAACCCAAATTATGTAAATTACTGCCTTCATTGTTATAAAATGTTTTTTTTTTCTTGTTTTGATTGGAACTCTTGAGCCCATAGAACTGAATCACTGAGAACTTTAGCTTTAGCATTCCCAAACTAACGATCTGAAAAGAATAAATTTAGAAGACTTCAAAAAAATCATACGTGTCCATATTAACTGTTTTGGAAGTGAAAGAATACTTTGAGGGTATTTCTTCAAACCACATGTTGGTGTTTTTTTAAGGTATTTCTCTCTTTTTTTAAATCCATATCATAAATTGTAATTTTTAACGTCGTTTTAAAATACAGAAAAACTCAAAACTACTGCGAAAATTATACCTAGAAAAATGAAACAGTAAAATTACAGGGTTAAAATTCATAAAATATTTTCTTATTGATACATCTCACTATATATGGCAAAATTATCAAATTGTAGCTATTTTTCATATTTCCATGTATAATCTTCTTTAACAGGATTTTTTTTCAATTACAGTTGACATGCAATATTATTTTATATTAGTTACACATGTATAGCATAGTGACTAGACATTTACAAAATTTATAAAGTGATCCCCCCAAATAGTCTAGTAACCACCTGGCACCATACATAATTATTACAATATTATTGACTACATTCCCTATGCTGTACTTTACATCCCCATGACTATTTTGTAACTACCAATTAGTACTTCTTAATCCCTTCATCATTTTCACCTAGCCTGTTAACCCCCACTCCCATCTGGCAACCATCAGTTTGTTCTCTGTATCTCTGAGTCTGTTTCTGTTTGTTCATTTATTTTCTTCTCTAGATTTCACATATAACTGAGATTATATGGTATTTGTCTTTCTCTATCTATTTCTCTTAGCATAATACTCTCTGGGTCCATCCAGGTTGTCACAAATTGTAAGATTTCATTCTTTTTAATGCCAGAGTAATATTGCCTTGTATATATATACCACTTCTTTTTTATCTAATTGTCTATTGATGGGAACTTAGGTTGCTTCGATATCTTGGCTACTGTAAATAGCACTACAGTGAACACAGGGTGCATATGTCTTTTTGAATTAGTGTTCTGGGTTTCTTCAGATAAACAGCCAAAAGTGAAATTGCTGGGTGATAAGGTAGCTCTATTTTTAATTTTTTAAGGAACCTCCGTTCTGTTTCCCATTAGGGCTGCAATCCCACCAATAAATAGGTGTGAGGGTTTCCTTCTCCCCACATCCTCACCAATACTTGTTTACTGATTTATTGATGATAGACATTCTGACAGGGGTTAGGTGATATTTTATAGTGATTTTAATTTGCATTTCTCTGATGATTACCGGCATCGAGCACCTTTTCATATGTCTATTGGCCAGCTGTATATCCTCTTTGAAGAAATGTCTATTTCAGCCCTTTGTCCAATTTTTATTTGATTTTTTTTTTTTTGGTGTTGAGTTGTATGAGTTCTTTATGAAATTTGAATATTAACTCCTTATTGGATGTATCATTGGCGAATATCTTCTCCCATTCAGTAGGTTGTCTTTTCGTTTTGTTGATGGTTTCCTTTGCTGTGCAAAAACTCTTTAATTTGATGTAGTCCCATTTATTTTTTCTTTTGTTTTCCTTGCCCAAGGTTATATATCAGAAAAAACATTACTAAAATGTCAGAAAGTTTACTGCCTATGTTTTCTTCTAGGAATTTTATGGTTTGGGGTCTTACTTTTAAGTCTTTAATCCATTTTGAGTTTATTCTTGAATGTGGTATAAGAAGATGGTCCAGGTTTTTTTTTTTTTTGTATGTGTCTGTTCAGTTTTCCCAATGCCATTAATTGCATAGACTGTCTTTACCTCATTGCATATTCTTGCCTCTTTTGTCATAGATTACCTGACCAGATAGGCATGGGTTTATTTCTGAGCTCTCTACTGTGTTCCATTCATCTATGCATCTGTACTTATGCTGGTACCATGTCATTCTGATTACTATGGCCATGCAGTATAGTTTGATATCAGGTAGCATGATACCTTTAACTTTGTTCTTCTTTCTCAAGACTGCTGTGGCTATTCAGGGTGTTTTGTGCTTCCATATAAATTTTAGAATTATTTGTTCTAGTGCTATGAAAAATGCCATTGGTATTTTGATAGGGATTGCACTGAATCTATAGCTTACTTTGGGTAGTATGGATATATTAACAATGTTAATTCTTTCTATCCATGAGCATGATATATGCTTCCATTTAATTTTATCGTCTTCAATGTCTTTCTTCAGTGACTTATAATTTTCTAAGTACAAGTCTTTTACCTCCTTAGTTAAATTTATTTCCAGGTTTGTTTGTTTGTTTTTTTGATGCAAACATAAATGGAGATTGTTTTCTTAATTTTTCTTTCTGATAATTTATAATCAATGTATAAAAATGCAACTGATTTCTGATTATTAATTTTGTATCTTGCTGCTTTACAGAATTCATTTATCAGTTCTAATAGCTTTTTGGTGGAATCTTTATGGTTCTAGCTATATAGTATCAAGTCATTTGCAGATAATGACAGTTTTATTTCTTCCTCTCCAATCTAGATGACTCTTCTTTTTCTTGTCAGATTGCTGTGACTAGGACTTCCAACACTACTATATTGAATAAAAGTGGTCAAAGTGGACATCCTTGTCTTGTTCCTGATCTTAAGGAAAATACTTTCAGCTTTTCTCTATTGAGTATGATGTTAGCTGTGGGTTTGTCATATATGGCCTTTATTATGTTGAGATATGTTCCCTCTATTCCCAGTTTACTAAGAGTTTTTATCATAAATGGATGCTGGATTTTGTCAAATGTTTTTCTGCATCTATTAATATGATCATATGATTTTTATCTTTCATTTTGTTTATGTGGTGTATCATGTTAATTGATTTGCAAATATTGCACCAAACTCTCATCCCAGGAATAAATACCACTTAGTCATGGTATATATTATTTTTAATGTATTGGTGAATTGTATTTGTTAATATTTTGTTGAGAACTTTTGCATCTATGTTCATCAGCGATATCAGCTTATAATTTCCTTTTTTGTGGGTGATATCTTTATCTGGTTTGGGAATTAGGGTAATGATGGCCTCATAAAATGTACTCGAGAGCCTTCCCTCCTCTTGAATTTTCAGGAATAGTTTAAGAAGGATAGGTGTTAATTCTTCTTTGAATATTTGGTAAAATTCACTTGTAAAGCCATCTGGTCTAGGACTTTTGTTTGTGGCAGAATTTTTGATCACTGAGTCAATTTCGTTAGTAGTAACCTATCAGTTTAGATTTTCTGCTTCTCCTTGATTCAGTCTTAGAAGATTATATGTTTCTAAGAATTAATCTATTTCTTCTATATTGTCCCATTTGTTGGCATTTAAGTGATTGTAATATTTTCTTGTAACCCTTTGTATTTCTGTGGTGTCAGTTGTCTCTTCTCTTTCATTTTTGATTTTATTTATTTGGGTCCTCTTTCTTTTTTTCTTGATGAGTCTGGTTAAAGGTTTATCAATTTTGTTTATCTTTTCAAAGAACCAGCTTTTGGATTTCTTTGATAGTTAGTATTATTTTTTAGACCCTATATTGTTTCCACTCTGAGATTTATCATTTCCTTTCTTCTATTCACTTCAGGTTTGTTAGCTGTTCTTTTTCTAGTTTCTCTAAATGTAAGGTTGACTGAGATTTTTTCTTGTTTTTTGAGGTAAGCCTGTATTGCTATGAATTTCCTTCTTAGGACTGCTTTTGCTATGTCTCAAAGATTTGAGGTCATTGTGTTTTCATTTTAATTTGTCTCAAGGTATCTTTTGATTTCTTCTTTGATCTCATTGTTAACCCATTAATTGTTTAGAGTATGTTATTTAGCCTCCATGTGTTTGTGTGTTTTCCAGTTATTTTCTTGTAATTAATTTCTAGTGTCATAGCATTGTGGTCAAAGAAGATGCCTGATATGATTAATCTTCTTAAATTTATTGAGACTTGTTTTGTGGCCGAATATGTGATCTATCTCAGAAAATGTTCCACGTGTATTTGGAAAGAATGTATATTCTGCTGCTTTGGAGTGAAACACTCTAAAAATATTAATTAAATCCATCAGATCTAGTGTGTCGTTTAAGGCTGCTGTTTCCTTACTGATTTTCTGTCTGTAAGATCTGTTCACTGGGGTATCAATGGAGTGTTAAAAGTACCCTACTATGACCTTTGATCTCACTCTTTATATCAGTGAATATTTGCTCTTTGTATTTAGGTGTTCCTATGTTGGGTGCATGTTTACTAGGGTTATGTCCTCTTAATGGATCAATCCCTTTATCATTATGTAATGTCCTTCTTTGTCTCTTACTATAGTCTTTGTTTTAAAGTCTATTTTGTCTGATATAAGTATTGCTACCCCAGCTTTTTTTGGTTTGCTTCCATTTGCATGAAATATTTTTCCTTTCCTTTACTTTTAGTCTATGTGTGTTTTTCAATCTGAAATGGCTCTCTTGTAGACAGCATATGTATGAGTCTTGTTTTCTTATCCATTCAGTCACCCTATGTCTTTTGATGGGAGCATTTAATCCATTTACATTTAAAGTAATTATTGGTAGGTACATAGTTATTGCCATTTTATTATTCACATTTATGTTCTTCCTCCTTCTTCTTCTTAAAGAAATCTTTAATGTATTTCTTCAAATTAATTTTAATTTTGATCTATGTAATACATACACATGGTATAAAAATCAAATATATTAAAAAGTCCACCCTATGCCATCCCACATCTCTCTACCACCTACCCACCAAATCGTATGGCCCAAAGCAACCACTTTTAAAATTAAATATATATTTTCAAATTGTAAACATATAATTTTTTATATCACCTATTGATTTCCTATTATGAATATGAATAATGATTGAGCTATCTTATATCATCTCACTTTTCTTCAAAAAATACACATTTATCACCTCTATCCACCCAATATAGTTATATCAAAAATTTTATTTAGATCAATAATTAGTATATTTTTTTTAATTTTTATTTTTCGAGTTGACATTTGATATTATTTTATATTAGTTTCAGGTGTACAGCATAGTCTTTAGACACATAATTTATGAAGTGCTGCCCTGATTAATCTAGTACTCACCTGGCACCATACATAGATACTACAATATTACTGACTATATTCGCTATGCTGCACTTTACACCCCCATGACTATGTTGTAACCACCAATTTTTACTTCTTAATCCCTTCACCTTTTCACCAAGCCCCACAAGCTCCTTCCCATCTAGCTATCACCTCTTTGTTCTCTGTATCTATGAGTTTGTTTTCATTTTGTTTATTCATTTATTTTGTTCCTTAGATTCCACATATAGGCGAGATCATATGGTATTTTTCTCTGTCTGACTTATTTCACTTAGCATAATACCCTCTGGGTCCATCCATGTTGTTGCAAATGGTAAGAGTTCATTTTTTATGGCTGAGTAATATTCCATTGTATAGATAGATGTACCACATCTTCTTTATTCAATCATCTACTAATGGGCACTTAGGTTGCTTCCATATCTTGGTTATTATAAATAGCACAGCAGTAAACACAGGGTTTCATATGTCTTTTTTAATTAGTGTTTTGGTTTTCTTCGGAGTATTTACTATATTATGACTACATAAATATTGCTAACTATTAATCCAAGTGTTATATTCTGATTGTTTTCTCTCTAACCTTTTTGTTTTTCCAGGAGTTATTAATTTCATTGATTTAACATTAGTTTAGTTTTCAATGTACTTGTGACTATTTTTTCCCCAAATGCTATAACAGATTTGTCAAAAACTTGCCAATTTTTTTAAAGGTTTATACACATTAAATAATCCATTATTTTTTCATTTTTCCTGAAGCCTTCTCTCCCATAGCTTCCTGCTTCAATCTAGATTGATTGCTCTCTCTAAACCTCATATTCATTTGTCATTCTTCTCCTCTTCTCTTTGGTTGAATTATTTCCTGTATTCCATAACTACTTATTTCTCCATTTACTTTCTGGTTTTGCTTTGCTCTCTCATATTATTTCATAATGATTTTGATGGGTTTCTTTAGGGAGAGGATAGAAAAGTACACATGTTCAATCTGTTATATGTAACTATAAGTTCCTAAATCACATTTTCTTCAGGGACTATTTACATTGAGGTAGCTTTTGATAGTAGAGTTGTTGTCTTTGTTCATTAAAATAAAAACATAATGAATAACTGCAATTTAAAATAATCACCACCAGCAGTTAACATGTAACTGAACAGATTATGTACACAATTTGATCATCATGGCTACCTGCTACACAGTTATATAACTTCCCAGTGACCTACAGTTACCTGAAGTGAAGACAAAGTACTTCATGCTAACTTTCAGAGTCTATATAAGGAATTTAAATACATTTGAGTAAAAGCAAGCTCTGGTCAACTTTATTCTTTCCAATACAATTTTTTTCCTTCAACACATCGAGCCTTTGTTGCAATTAATGGCTGACTGAAGAAATATGGCAGAATCAACTTCATCATCACTAAAAAAGAACTTAATACCAATATGCACTCACAGAACAGTTATAATTTTACATTAGATTTTTGATCAAAAAATGAAATAGGTATTTAGACATTAAATAGGAATGTAAAGAAGTCAAAACCTGCACACATCAAGATAAAGCAATAAATATAGTCCACATTTCTTTTCGACTCTGGGATTGGATGTTTTACAGAATTTAGAAGTTTTCATATTTTAGAAAAGTTAATTTACTATATATCGTTTAATAACAGAAACTAATGTTGCATTATGTAATCAATAATATTTCTACATTAAAAATGTATGAATATTAACACCAAGTGGAAATATAAAGACTATAAACAGCCTCATATACCTTCAAGTCAGGTTTTAGTGCCAAACTCACAAATTTTCCATTTTCAAATTGAACTGAAGAGATTATGAGCTATGATTAAATGAGAAACGAAATTATGATTACCAGTAGAACTGTCTGCCTAGAAATCCTCATAGAATTAACAAGAAAATTATAATAGGAACTTATAAATGTGAAAGAAAAGAGATAAAGCAAAAGATAAGAATCACGAGTACAGGAGGAGGCTTTTAGTTTCTAGGGTAAAAGTATGAGAGAGGATTTCTTTCTCTACAATTATCGATGAAGAAATAGTCAACTTATGGCTTTTTCCTGTAATAGTAACATTAGGTTGAATCTACTGTACAATGAGTCAGGGGAGAGGTATGAAGAAAGGGTACTGAAATAACTATTTTTTAAATAACTACCAAATGCTGCTAGGTACATGGTATTAGTTAAAGAAATAACAATGCCCTTTAAGAGTTTAAAATCTAAGACAGCAGTTATAAGACAAATGGTGGCATTTAGCACAAGATACTGACTTAAATAAATGAGAAAAGAAATTCTACACTACAAGCCTCTGAATCCTGTTTACTTTGGTCTCATTCTGAATTTATAACTTACCCTACTGTGCTTCTCTCTTGTAGACGGATAAAGAGATTGCCATCCCTTATTGAAGACCTGCAGGAAAGACCCAGAGAGGAGCTGCTAAACTGTAAACTCTTGAACAGACTCCAAATAGTACACCCTTGAATCAATTGCTCTCTACCACGGCTGCCGATTCGAATCATTTCAAATGTCCTTTGAGGAGCTTTCAAAATCCCAATGCCCAGGCTGCAACCCAGACCAATCAAATCAATCTCTGAAGGTAGGGCCCTAATACCTGGATTTCTGAAACCCTCTCAAGAGAGTATGAAAGTACAACCACGATTAAAAACAACTGAGACTCAAGGGAGAAGCCAAAGGATGTGACTGATGATCATGCATCAAGATTATACATTTAAGCTCACAGCAACTGAGCAAAGACTACTGACAGCACCCTCAGAGATGCTTCCTGGGTATTTGGTTAGAACACAATGGAGTAATAAGGACATTTTTTCTAATTTTATTTGCTGTTGAATACTTAACAGTTTAGAACAGGAATAGAGCTGGGGAAAAAAAAAGAAAATAGGATGTACAAACCTAAGAGTTATTTGAAGCTCAAGTTCTGATGTAGACACAGCTAGATTTAGGTCTTATGACTCTCATCTTGCTAAAATCTATAGTACAGTACTAATAGCTGACAGACTAATCTTCCAAATGACAAAAAGACTTCTAATTTTTTCCCAAAAATTAAAAGGATAAAAAGTCTTCAAGTATTTTTCTTATTTAGTGTTTTATTTAGTTTTAATTCCAGCTACTCTGCTCAACCACTGTGTATGTATTAGTATATGTAAAAATCATATTCTCGATTATTTATGCCATTAAGTTTCCTAAGATAAGTAGCTGGGCATGTTATTTTTTGCCAAATACTCTTAGATCTAGAAAATAAATTTGAATTTCAAAATGGAAACTGTCTTCAGAATTCATGTCTCTCTCCAATAATTTGTTTGGAGTGTCTTCCTAGGAACTTAATTTGCTATTTGTTGGCTCTAAAGTCTGTTTCTTTGGACCATCCCAAAACCACCGGAAGAATGACCTAAATTTCTGGAGCTAGAAATTAGAATTATCAAATACACACACACGCGCGCGCACACATACACACGCACACACACGCACACACACACTCAAAAGCCAGTGAAAAGAAAGTCCAAATGAACTTTAATCTTGTCTCCACCAAATCTATCCAACTCAAAGCTACAGAGCTTAGCCAGAACCAGCCAAGTCACCAACCAATAGAAAAACCATTTGATTCTCCTCATTCAAGTTCCCATGACAGATCCAAGCCATTAATATCAAATTAGTAGAATTTGCTACTTCCAAACACAAAAGCTTCTTTGCTATGTCCACATGTCTTATTTGGGATGTCAACAGATTAGTTCTTATTTGCAAGGAAACCTAATCGGAACCTTCCAATTCTCCTTTCCTCTTCCATTCACTACTTCTGGCTATGCAAATGCACACATGTGCATGGTAGAACATAAATTACAGTCTGACACTATTGTTTTATTAACAAATACAATTCATAGCAAAATAATTAAATAGGGACACACAGTAAAATAAACATTCCAACGACCTTTGAGACTGAAAAGTTCTGCTGTACAAATAAAGGGAAGAACAATACAATTACACGATAGTGCTTGTACGGATTGCTGAATATGCGATGAAGCCTTGACCAGCCAGCCAGTTGTCTCATCTCTTCCATCTCAGAAAAGGTTGAAAAGAACAGGACAGCTGTAATGTCCTAACTTTGAGACTCATTGGTGAATAGAATGACAGATGTAGAGCCAGAGCCCCAGAGTGGGCAGAACCTCATCAATGACAAACAATAGAGGATGACAGACTTAGAGCCCCATTTACTTCAATAAAAAAAATTTTTGAGGCCAGCTGTCTTTTTATATGTAGGATACTGGTACAAGGCAGTATTTACTGATTAGGTCTCAGAACACATTTTATCTGATAATCCAAGCAAAACACCAACAATCAGTCGTTCCCTAACTCATTATTACTTTTTAATTCTACTATATTTTACCAGATACGTATTATTTGCTACAGCTCTATGTATAGCTTTAACAAATGTATCAAATAATAAGTGTTGCCCTAGCTTTGTCTTAGGTTTGCCCAAGAAAAATCTGAAAAGTAAAACTTTCGATCTTCGAAATGTTCTATATCTGTTACATGTATCTTCTTAATCCACCAAAGGCTCCTAGCTCTGTGTACTTGCAACTCCCTACTGACCCAAAGAAATGATTTGTACAACTCATTAAACACGCATTCACTTCTCTAACATGTGTTGTGTTGGTGACTTCCTGCATTTTTGCTTTCCTACTCAGGGACTATAAATATCTTGAAATCAGGCATCTATTGCTTATGTTTGTCTAGAGTAGGTACTCGATAAATAAGACCATCTTATCTCATTGGATCCTCAGAGCCATCTTGTGGAGCTGGCAGGACAAGTAATATCCCTATTTTATAAACAAACAAACTGAGGCTCCAGTAGGTTAAGTGAGTGACATGTCATCTAACCTAATACAGAGAATCAGTTAAATTGGAAATAGGAACCAGTTTTCTGGATTTGTAATTCAGTATTCATTATATTTACAGCTCGAAATGTATGCAAGTTTATCAACTGTAGAAGTATTTTTATTCTCAATTTCTTTCACCTGATCAGTAATAACAAATTTCCCAGGGACAGAGACAATAACAGAGAGTAGTTGTCAAAAAACACATATCATAATTTAAGCTGTACATTCTTGAAGCTTAAGTTCTGATAAAAACTATTCATGCTGCAGTTCTTTGTTTAATAGGATTAACACAACCATCAACACTTGCTTTGCCTTGACAAATAGCTTTAGAAGATGAAGACTTTATTGAAATATTGTAGAAAGACATGTTTAAAAATGTGAACAACATAATAATAAAAGAAAATATTAAATTACATTTAAATAATAAAAGTAACAGTGATTTTGACCCAAGGAGGTAATTGTATGCATAAAATTTAATGTTCCGGCTAATTTTGACATAAAGCTATATGAATTTCACATCTAAAAAACTGCAAAAATTATCCACATTTGTAAGACTGCTTTAAGCTCCAGAAGTTTCATGCAGTTAGAAGTTGACTTTCTACAGAAGAGAGAATAATGCTAATGAGTGAATATTAAGTATAAGGCACTAACACTACAGAGGTAAATATGTAATTATACACATTTCCAAAAGTGGGATAAATCACACATTAAGTTATGTCATAATTCAAGGACTTGTAAGAGGCAAGAAGATATACTTAATAGTCTTTGTATAATTACTTTTAATTAACATGTCTATATTATTAAAATTGCGAGAATATTTTAAATTAGGAATGTAAAAATATTCAATACAGGAAAAATATGGATCTTTAAAGCTAAAAGAGGGTAACCATTGGAAAGAGGAGAGGTTTTAGTTCTTCTGTCTACCAATAAAAGCTAAGTCTAGACATTCATAATTACACCAATTAATTGGCCATTTTGGCTAAATTATGTAAATTGTCTAGATACACTTCTCAAAGTACATAACTGCCAATGCTATTTTCACTTTGGTCAAGTCTACACTAGCTACCAAACTGAAGTGGATAATTAAGACAATTATTCTGATAATTTAGATCAAACATTAATTAAAGTAAAAGCAGATTAATTTTTTTGGGGGGGTCTTAGATCGGAATGCAAATGTTTCTCATGTGTTCCATAAGCGTGTCAAAAAGGTTTTCTGTTTATTGAACTGTTCCTGAAATCCGATTTCAAAACACTTAGTATATGTTATTTCTATAGCAATTCCTTAATTAGAATCTCAGGTTCTTCAATTCCCAAAATGCCTAGATTATAGAATAGCATTTTAGAATCTCATTTCCTAAGTTCACAGACACCACTAACAAAATTTATGGACATTCTTAACTCAAAATTAAAAGTCATTGAACTGCTTTTTAAAAATCAACAATAAGACTATATTCTTTATATTGTTAGACTATATTCTATAGTTAGGTAGAAGAATGCCCTTTGACCAGGATAAGTGTGCTGAAGCATTTAGGAATGAAGTGCAATGATTTTCGTAATATACTTTAAATGGGTGGGGAGAGAAGTATATGCATGTGCATGACTTAACAAATAAGCAAATAAATAATTATAGCCTCACGTACCTGTCTATTTAGATCTACTATGTCAATATCTATCTAAAGAAAGAGAGAATCTAAGCAATTGTCACAAAATGTTAACATAGATGAAAAGAATATGAGTGTTCACTGAAATTAAATGTTTCATTGTACATATTATTTCAATTTTTCTGTAGGTTTGAAATTTTTCAAAATAAATACTTGGGGGAAATATACATTTTAAGTCCTACATAAAATAACGAACAAATATTCAGTACTCATCAAACCCCCATGAATTTGATACCCCTGAGACTGAAAATTCCGTAGTACCTCATTTCTTTAAACCATACTGTGAAATCTATACTAAAGATTCTTTCCAATAGGCCTTAAGTGAGCACTTTAAAATATTCCCAAGGTTTCCCATGCAGGGTATAGTTAAAGAGCATTCCACTTGAGATCCTTGCCTGAAAGGCCCTATAGAATTGCAAAGTATCATTATTAAGCAAATGTTCCTGGGCCCTTGGGTGGTTCACTTAAAGCGCATTTCACTGTATTGAATATTCAGTGCCAAAAGCACACTGTTCAGTGTTAAGATTTGCAATTTAAACCCAATTGGGAAAAGTAAAAGGTTCTTGTAATTTGCCTATACTGTATTGCATTGATGTAGTAGCTTTCATTGATAATTAAGTTCCAAAAATATGAGTTAGATTGTGTGAACAATGGAGGAAAGCTAACCTTTCTATTACAGCCTTAGCTCTTGACTTCTTGTATTTAAGATTACAGATGCTCCATTAAATCGATTTTGTGTATAATCTCCTCTTGAAAAACAGTGAATGCAAGTCCCCAACTTTCTCCCCTTTGAAAGAACCCAAGTATTTGACAATGAAAACTACAAGGCTCAAACCAGATGATTACCACCACCCACTGGGGACAAGAAAAGTTTAGCATGTCTCTTTTTGGGTAGTTTTCCTCAACTAACTCAACTTTTCTCAACTAACTGGACTGGAATGTCAAAATATATTTCACACTAGATTTTCAAATAATTTTTTGGAGGAACCAGATTTGAGAGGGCAAGGGGAGTGTCTAATGGGATGAAATTAATTATGTTCCCTTTAAATAGATATGCTCTTAAAAACATCAAAGAATTTTTCATCAGTAATGTGCCTTTAAAAAAAAGTTTCATTCAAATCTCTTGGCTGTTTATCTAGTTCTTTTGTCCTGCTTTGAAATTTTTTAGATCTCTCAGTAAAATATAAACACGCAAAAATATACAGAGCACTGAACAAAAATACCAAAAACTTATGAAGAAAGGTAACTGTCATGAAAAGGGAGGGGAATTACTTCATTCCCTTTTGAATTGGTGCTGCAGCAGTCAGACCCATCTTCCTGGTTCTGGCTCTGAATGAGGAGAAATGGCTTTCTCTGTTCCCCATCTATGCATCCTCACTGTCGCAAGGACCACCGGCGCTGGAATTACACTCCACCGTTTGGTCAGTCTCAAATTTAGAGCTTCTGGTCATAAAATCCAGTTCGTACTCAAATATAGAGCTCACCTTCAAAAGAGGTAAAACTACCTTGGCAAGGAGAGCACAAGCAGTGCATTTGGGATCCCCTACGGGTGATACTCTCCCCACATTAAGGGAGGGGTGAGGACGGATTGGGGTAGCTGATTCTCCACTGTGGTATCCGTATCAGCAGCTTCAGCATCACGTGGGAACTAGTTAGAAATGCAAATTATTGGTGCCTACCCCAGACCTACAAAAGCAGAAACTCTGTGGCTAGGGCCCAGCAACAGCCCTTCGGATGATTCTGATATATTATCGCTGACAGAAGCGAGAATATAAATTTTCTAAAGAAGCTTTAAAGTCCAGCCTAGACCTGGAGGGGGAGAACAGCAGAGCAGAAGCTTCAACTATCGTCCCAGGGCTCCTGACCTGTCAGCGACCCCCTCCCGCACACACGCCCCCAGTGGTCGCAGCGCCCCGCCCCGCCCCCCGCGCCGCGCAGGCCGCCCAGCTGGAGCCAGGTCGACGACCGGGGACGCGGCGGGCCCCTCTCGCGGCCGCGCGTGCCGGCCGCAGCCCCTCCCGCCCGGTCTGCCCCTCTGTCCGCCCAAGGGCGGCACCTTCCCGCCCGCGGGGTGTGCAAACCCTCGGGGGGTGGGAGAGGAGGAGGGACGGGGAGGGAAGGAGGAGGAGCGGGGCGGGCGGCTGAGTGCAGGGGTGGGAAGCCACCGCCGCACACCCACTTCTGTCCCGCCCGGCCGGCGGAAAGGGGCTTTTGTGGCCAGCCCGGGAGTCTGCGCGAAACCACCGCCCCGGGGCGGGGTGGCGCCTCCCCATTGGCGGGAGCCGACGCAGCCTTCCAGGCCCAGGAGCCGCGGCGGCCGGCGGGGCCCGAGCCCGGCGGAGAGCGGAGCTGGCGGCGGCGCTCGGCGGGAGAGCGCGGCTAAGCGGAGGGGAGGGCCGGAGGGTGGGGCGGGGCGGGGCTGGGCCGGGCCGCGGCGGAGCCCCGCGCCCGCGCCTCCGCCTCCCGCGCCCGCGGGCGCCGCTGCCCGGGCCGCGAGGGCGGGCGGGGACGCGTGTGCCCCCCGGCGGGCGGCCTGCGCCCCGGGCCGGAGGTGCGAGGCGGCGCGGGCCTGCGCGCAGGGCCGGCCGCGGCGGGAGAGCGGGGCCTGGGACGGCGGCAGTCGTGGGTGGCGGCGCAGGGTGTGGGGGAGGGGGGGCGGAAGGAAAGGGGGGTGCGGCGAGCCGGAAGAAAGGGGAGCGCAAATATTGTGACTGCTGGGCGCGGAAAGGAGCTGCGGAGCTGCGGGGGCGCCCCACTCCAGGCTCCCGGGCGCGGCCCCTCGAGCGCATGGCCGTCCTGTCGGCGACACAGAGCGCCGTCGCTCAAAGCGTCCCCGGTCCTGCGACGGGGGGCGAAAGTTGTCCACCACTCACCTTTTACTCTAGAGTTCCCCCAGGACAGGATATTAAGTAAGCTGACTTCTTGGGAAGCTTCGGCTCCGGGAGATCGCGGGGCGTTTGCCACCTTTGGAGGCGGACGTGGTGGGGAGCCCGCCTCGCCTCTTCCTCCTCTGCCGCCTCCCCAGCCTCGCCTCTGGCCGTGCGTGTCTCCTTTTCCGTCTCCTGACCCGATCCCTTAGATGGCCATAGCACAGAATAGGGACACAAGAGCACTCGTAAACTCTCTAGGGCACAACGCCCCGGCTGTACTTAAAACCGAAAGCGGCAGCACCTTTGAAGGTGCGGGGGCACCTAATCGCGGGAACGTGCGGCTCTTCGCGGCTTCCTGTGCCGCTTTCTGCGATCCTCCCGCGCGCAGCGCGATGGGCGCTAAGGCCTGAAGTGGTTCTGAGACGCTGGGACCGCCAGGTTATCCCCTCCAACGGAGTTAAGAACTTGGACGTAACAGAGCTTTTTTAAAGTTAACACCGGGTCATTTCCTCCCGCAGACTTCTAAACCTACAATTTTCCCACTTATTTCTAACCGTTTTTGGAATTTGTTCTTAGATAGCTAAGGGGAAAGAAATTGGAATCACCGAAACTCAAATAAATTTTTTTTAAAAAAGATAGTTTTGTTAGTAAATCAACAGCAAATCTTCTAATAAAACTAGCGAATATCTATCTAAGGCTTATTTTGAGACTTTAAATACCATATATTAATTGGTCTATTTTCAGTTAAGTCTGCTAAAATCTAAAAACACCGAAATCGAATCACTCTTTTTAAGGACCTAGTACCAGCTAATCAATAATATCAATAGTGCAGGTGTCTTTTTAGCAACAATAACGTTTCTTTGGGTTTGACTTTGGCTCTTATTGGTTTACTACACACCTCTTTTTAGAGTTTTATTTGATAAGTATGCAAAAGTTGTAGAAGTCACTTTTATCTTATTCTCTAAGGTTAGAAGACTTCTTGAACCAAAGAGGAAAAGGTTTTGAAGAGGATTCATTAGTCCTTCCAACATTTTAATCTAAAAAGGTTCAAATAAACTGAGCTTGGACTTTACTGTCAAATTATTTCGGTTTGCAACAACTTTTTTCCAGCTTCATGAGGTGGGGGGAGAATCATGCCTATGTGAGAATAGGCATAATCTAGAAAGCTACTTGTAGTACCATCTACAGGAAAATGAGAACTTTCTGTCATTAACAGCTGCCCATTTGAAGGTAAACGGGCATTCCATTTAAGGGCTGTAAATGATGAGTGTAGACTCCAAAGTAGTGGGCTTGGCTTCTTCCAGTATTTGCTTTCTTCAGTGTTGATCAAAGACCAATGTGTTTGCTTTTGAAGCCCCATTGGAAAATGTCTTTAGAGCAATTACCAACATGACAATAATCACTTCACCTTAAGAAACGTTGCGAAAGAAAGAAAGAAACCTTTAAATAAAGGCAAAGAAGAAGGAAAGAGGCACTATATTGGCTATTACAGGTTAAGTGTAGACACTTTAAGAGGAAAAAGTTCAATCTTCACTCTTCCATTTTTGAAGCCCTGCAATCTTGGTCCTTGTTTTGAGTTAAAATTGCGCAGCCTTCTTTGGTGGCCAGCGGAGTGCTGTTGTTTAGAATGGAGAATCTTCACAGCAACGTTGGGGGAGGGGTGACGCTAAGCGATGGGGAGAAATGGAGCTGAGAAACACTTTGGTAAGTTGGAATATTCCGGGGAGGCAATCGTGGAAAATTGCGTTGACAGTATACGAGCAACATGTATTACTTTTCCAGAATCCATAAGCAAGAATCGAGATTTCATTTCCTTTAAAAAGTAACCTCTGCTGATACTTGTCAATCCTTAAAACAGAAACGTGTCCCCTGTTCCTCTACATGAACGTTTCTGTGTAGACTTGGAAAGGGGACTTCTCGCAGGGTAAGATAGACGCCCTTGAGCACAGTGATTAGCGTATCACTTCAGGAATTTCCTCGACCTGATATAGAGATTTTATTTCTAACACCTAAAGTAGGGGCAGCATCTGCTAAGTGGGTCCCACTCTGTGTGCTTATATCCTGCCCCCTAACCCAGCAGCCCTGAGCTCCTGGGAAGAGCCTTAAGGTGGCCAGCGCCTGTCTGTGTAAAGAGGAAGGAGGACTGCATGGATGTGACGCCGTAAGTGTCAGTAATCCAATTTGTAGACTGGGTTGATGAAATAACTCAATTTCTTCTGTTTTCATCTAGAACTCCCCAGTCACCAGTAAAACCCTCTCTGTCTCCTCAGAAGGAAACGGCCTGTGCGGCCTGTCGGGCCAAGACCACTACGGAAGTCTTGCAAAACTCACTGAAAGGCGTGGAGGATGTCCAAAAATCAGCTGGGCGGAAGCTTCTGATGTGTAGGGATAAGTGGGGTGTGGGATCGCTAACCTTGAACTACGAGGGCTTCGGGGGAGGGAATCACACCGACGGCTGTGCTGGACCAAGCAAATCCCGGATTCACACGACACCTTTTGCTGTAACCAATACAGATGTCCAGTTCGATTACCACGGAAACTCTCCGGATTGATTCAACTTGACCCAAACGTGTGACCCATCTCATTCACCCGGGGTGGGGGGTGGGGGGGAAGGAGGGGGCGTGACTCCCTTCACTTTGGCAGCACCAGAAAGCGCGAAGCAGTGGGCGACAGCCTCCGTGTGCGTGTGTGCGCGCACTTGCATGCGCGGGCACATATTCGAATTCCAAACATTTCGAAGCTGTGTTCTCACTGTAATTTATAAATCCAGTCAATTACAAAAAGCTTGATAGTGTTATCAGATATCTAAATGCACTGTCGGCTTTCCTCCAAAATTAGGTTTTCGCTTTACTCTTTTAAAATCCTTTGCTAAGAAATGTGTGGACTCACCATCTGAATTCCCCTCTAGGAAACACTTAAGTCAAAAGAAATGAGTCATTTATATAATATGATTGAGGTAGATTTTTTTAAATAAAAAGTTAAAGTGAAGCACACAAAAATAATCCAATAAACTTTGCAACCTCTTTCAGGAAAGCAGATATCCTTCAGGTCCCCACAAGAATTCTTTGCCTGAATGTCTTCAAAGTGACTTCTGATACCTCCACTTCTTAAAAACAACAACAAAAAACAATTTAGCAAAAGCCCGTACCCAAGTTTTGGTTGGGATTCAATATTCTAAGCAAAATATGCTCAACAGATGATAGTAGAGATGAAGCCAGAAAACAAGTCCAGCTATTTAAACTGCCAAATGAGACATAAAGCTGCATTGTAAAAATCATCTGGAAAACAGGTTTTCCCATTGAAGTCGCTATGTGTTAATTACTGTGAGCTGGAAGGCTGGAGAGATCGAACGCCTGGAAGCCGACTTTCACCCCGCATACGTAAACGGAAAAAGTGCTGAACCGCAGCCAGAGGGCTCCTGCTCGGACTCATTGCCATGCATGCCTAGACATTAATATGTGTTCATGGAGGGCTCGTACAGTACGAGGTGTTATTTCCTTATAAAGAAACACCAGGTCTCGCTTTCCATTCTTCTTACAAAATTATTCGCATTATTTATGCTACATTGAGCGATCTAATTTCTTCGTGATAGTCAGCTAATTGCTCTGGCAGGTAATTAGAAGCGGTTTACAACGCAAAGGGCTTTTGCATTGCCCCTCGGATTATTAAATTGCGCTGTAAATTATACCATATTTGCAGGGGGAAAATTCTTTTGAGCAAGTTCTTTTTCCGCGATCCGAGATGAAATCGGCTCCCCACCCCACCCCTCACAAACGTACCCCTCCCTAGCCACCCCCCACTGCTACCACACCCCCTGCTTTTCCTGGACTCAGAGTCGAATGATTCTAAAGCACGCGATTTTGTTCGTGTTCACTGGGCAGAAATAACGTGGCCATTATGGCCTGAAATGGGCCAGGTTTGAAGCGAGCTTCCTGCGCGCCTGCAATATCCAGCAGGCATGTGGGAAAAGAACGGTTTAAATGGGGACATCTGTTCAGTGCTGCTCATCTTACTCTTACAGCCAGGTCAGGTTAAGAGAATAACCTGTTCGCCACCTTTTTTCTTGTTAATAAGACTATTAGAAAAAAAAAAAGCGAGCACACACACACAAACAACACTAATTGAGCTGCCATATAAGCAAAGATGTAGACACACAAAGGTAGCAGCTGAGTTACAAGAGGAACTGTAAAAAATAACCATTGGCTATTTCAGGGAAAATCTACAAGACATCTGTCAGAAGAAAAAAAAATAGAAAAATATGAGCTCAAAAAAGCTCTCTACGAAAATGGGTTTCTATAAGGGATTTTAAGAACTCAACAAGAATAGTTTATTTTCAGGTTTTCATATTAATAAAATTGACCCGAAGGTAAATGCCAGTGGATTTTTTTTTTCTTAAACTCTCAAGTACTCTAAGCCCCCACACTTTTTGTTGTTGGGATTATCTTGATCTGTGTTATCGCTGAAGGTCCCTTGACAAACTCCAAAGTGAGAACATTTTAGTTTTCCCCCAGATTTTAGAAAAATGAACTGTATCCCCTTTCAAAAATTATCAACACATTTTAAAATCTTGTACAATGGTTTGAACACATGTGTGGCTAAAGCCAGAGACCCAGTGCAGCTCCTAGATTATTTGTAATTAAACTCAATTCCCAAAGTAACATTTATCTTCCTGAAACTGCGATTGCAATTGTCAACCGTCTGGAGGACACGACGGAGTAATCTGGGAGCATTACCTCCTCTAGTAACAGAACAGAATGAAGAGAAATCAATATTGTTGAGGATAAGAATTTAGTAGTTTTTACCTCTGCATGTTAGCTGTGAGAAAGCGATGTATAATACCAAAAGAAAAAAAAAAAAAAAAAACAGCTGCAAACCAAATTCATTCTAGGAAAAAAATCAGACGAACTTATCTTGAATTTCAAGCCTCTCTGTCTCTCTCTCTCTTTGCCTTGCAAAATAACAATACACACACACACACACACACACACACACACACACACACACACACCATTCACCTCAAATGAGCAAACTCTTTCCCCTACATGTGTTTCCTTCATTTATGTGATGAAGGAATACAAAGTGCTATGGAATTAATTACCAGTTTCATCTGTGGACTGGCAAAAATGAATATGAAATATACCATAGAGTACATGCCTGCCTATAGAACTAGCACTTGATCATATCGACATACTATGAGGACATGAATATTATGCCTGTAGACTTCAAATAAGAAAATGTAATTTCCTTTAATATAATCTTCCTTTAAGAGAGGAAGAAATACCTATTTCTGGTAAATACCTCCATATTTTTCCCACCTATGGATTTATCTACATATTTATGTGATTGATCCATGAGAAAAGTCCTCCTTGTCTCTGGATATATGCAATTTGAATGCCCTTGCTAGCGTGAATCAAAGCCCACGTTATCCTGTTAAATGAGAAAGTCTCTTTACTAAATCATCCCTAACTTTTGAATGTTTTGAAGTGGCAGAGAAAAAAAAAAAGCAGTGTAATATGGAAGAAAAATATAGTCAATTAAGAAAAAATATGAAATGCTTTTTTGAGTGGCCCCATTTGTTCAGAAACAGTCTCAAAGGTAATGCTTTGCCTCCACCGGGAGATTCTATGCAAGTAGATCAAGAGTCACTGTTGCTTCGCTGTGGTCAACAAATGCATCCAATTAAGCAGTACTAGGAAAGTAAGGACTCGGCTGTAAAAGTGGCCGGGCAGTTTGAAACCGAATAACCTCACTAATAGGAGCTATTGTTCAGCGTGGAAGTTCCCATTTTCCAATCAGGAAAATACAGCCCTCTCTGGGCTCTGGCCGACTGATCCCTTCCCACCTACGGCTCAACAATCGGCCACCAGCGAGGGGTTTTTATTACCTCCCCTCCCAGGAAATGTTAGGCAACTTCCTAGTAAAGCCGTCCAAAGGCAGGAGTGGACAGCAAAAGGGCACCCCTCAGGTCCACGACTGGCCAGGTTTTCTTTTCAGTAGGAACAAAACTTTGACCAGAGAGCTCCCGACGAGGAGACACCCCCAATCTGGCCCAGCCGACTCCTCCCCTCAGCGGCCAGCGGCGCTCGGCTCCCTCCCTACCCATCTTCACGCTTTATTTAGTAGCCAACGCGCCCGCGCGCGAGGACCCCGCACAGCTGCCAGGGATTGGGAGCCGTCTCCCCATTTCGGGAGAGGCGCACGCTAGGGATGCGTGACCGCACAGCGTTCACATTCGCAGCGGGCACTCGCCTGTCAGCGTCCAGAGCTTGAACGTCCCTGCCAACACTCGGGAAACCGAGTTGCGAAGAGCCCGGTTTAAACGTACCCAGCAGAGATACGCGCCTATGTGGTCCATGTGCATCCTCCCTCTCACACTCCAATTCGGCTTTTTCAGTGCCGTGTATATACAAGACCACACGTTCAGAACCGTATTTGGTGTAGATGTGATGCCGGACACTTGAAAGCCTGGAAACTTTGATGTTTTTGACTATAAATCCCTAATTGTACTTAATGGTTACAAATGGCTTTATTTACTTGTCGCCGTATCTACACATTTTAATCTATTTAACCAAACAACAGAGGCATATTTCACTCCTCACTCCCTGAAAAGGAAAAGCAGAGATCGAGGCCTCCAATTTGCTTTTAGGATCTTCTATTTCTTTGGCTGTGACAGCGTAAGAGCTCCAAATCGCAGCATTGATTAGTCTTCAACCCGGCCTGCAAAGAAGCTCTCCTCTTCTCTAAGGAGATGTTGATGTATATTGTAGCTGCAAGGTGTTAGATATACTTGAGCAAGTTGTTCCCAGGATGTAAATTAGGTCCCAAAAGCTGTTGTCCAAATCGAAGAAACAGAGAAATTAATCTGGGAGACTATCCATCATCACTGGTAATAAAGAGAGCGACATGGACGAGACAGATGATATGATTAAGGGGCTGTGGTCGTTTTAATTAACTTTTTGCTGTCCTGTAATGATCAAACTGGTCACCAGACCCGGTCAATAAGCATGTTAATATCAAACAAATAAAACCAGGGATGATTAAAAACCTCCTGGTTTATTAAATTTGAAATTCAAATGAAATTTATGCTGCAGATGCATACAGAATGCTAATAGATTTTAGCTTTATTGAAAGTGGATCCCACAGGTTTGCAAGAAACAGCAGAATATCTATCTATCCACTGCCTGTCAGCATGTTAAACTTCATATGGGGTGGGGGAAACTTTTAATTAATGCTATAAAGCCTACACTGCCTATCTTCCCCTTCCAAACCTCTATATTATCGCACTGTATAATACTCAAGTGATGATCAACATCACAAAAAGTAAACTGAGCTCTATATGCCATGAAAAGCTTCGCGGGACAGGCTGTATCTACAATAGATTATAGATGTCCGCCCCCCCGCCCTTACCCCGTGGAGGATTCAAAAATGATCAAGTCACTTCTTGAAAATGGGGAAATAGGTGCCATTAAGACTAGTTTCATTGGAACCAGAAGCAAGATTATTGCTGTTTAAATTTTTGGTCAATTATATAGTTTTCTTTGTTTGTTTGTTTTTTTCCTTTTAAATTCTGCTGTTTTATGTCTTATGACAAACACTAACCACTTGTTTGGGCGGGCAGTGGCGGGGTGGGGGGAGTGATATAAGAAAAAATGCCCTTTGACCAATACTACTACTATGAAATAAACACCTAACTTTTTAAATGGGAGTAAGTAGAATTTCTATATATCTATATAATCTAATGAAGAAAGAACCACACACAACCCCCTGTGAAAATTCCCAAATGCTGCAAGCTAACCTTATGTAAATTGAGGGACCCAGTATATTCATTAAATCCACATACACATTGTGACCCATTGTCATAGGAAGAATTACATGATTCTAAAGTAAATTTATACAAATAAAAAATCTTAGAAATAAGTAGCTCAATAGTAATCACATGATGCTGAGTTTTTCTAATTCCTGGCTTTTTTTTTTTTTTTTTTTGAGGAAACAGTGCTTAACGCCTCTATTTACTCTCAGAATCAGCATTTAGTTTTTTAAAATAGCCCTGCCTCACTTCCAGAAGATAAGAGGATGAAAAGATGAATAACTATTCATAGGAGTCTTCCCTCAAAGGTTTTTTCCCCCCTCCAACTTTGAGGGTGACGGTATTGATTAGAATTAAACCCCAAATTTGAACAACTGTGTATTAGGTCCTTAAAATGAATATCATTATAGAAGGAGACCAAAGCAATGAAGTTAATTCTCTTTTATTTGTTAAACGGAGTTCCCTCCTTCCCCCACCCCTTCCTCCTTCTGGGCTGGCCTGTCACGCCTTCTCAACACGCTAAAATCATTCAGAGTGGCTTGCAGGGAGAAACACGACATTTATAGTAAGTGTCAGCCTTCAGAGAAAGAAAGCAGTTCATTAATTTACTTCACACTAACTTCAAAGTATGAGTGTACCTTACCCCCTTAATCAATAGATATGATGTACAGTCAATAGCCCAACAATGTTAAAAAGCATTCAGAAACTCACACACATACCACAATATCAGCCTCGACTCTGCTCAATGAAACTTATACAGTGAAACAACTTGACTTGGAGTTCAGTAAACCACAGGAAATTTTTTTTTTTGACATCTCCAGAGCTGTAATACACTTGAGGAGTGTTCAAAAACCACAATAAAATTAAAATGTTTACCCAATCAAACTGAACACTTCTCCCAGCCAGTAACATTTTAATCAATTCTGCCTTAAAATTAGATTTCTGAGAGCATTTGTAACTGCTTAAAATATGAATTATTTTTTTAAATATGAATATTCAGTAGGGCTCCAAGGGCTGTAGACTCTGCTACACTGGTATGGTGCTTTCTGTGGTTTAAGATGTTCCCTTGTGGTGGCAGTGAAATTGTAATGACATTTCTGAAGGCAACTAATAACACAAATGACAAGCAAGTGATTAAAACCCACCGAATTTGAACGGAGTATACACTGGCCCAAATGCTATTAGACACAGACGCCTCCATATATGTGGTCCAAGATTTGTCAAAACCTTGTCTCTATTCTCAGATAAATAAAATCCACACATATCAATTCAAATCTTAATTTTTTCCTTTATGAAAGAGGCAGCGGGGAGTTCCAGTGAAAACTTCTAAATTCCACAAGACGCTCAATTTCTCACTCAAAGCGGGGGGAGAAAACCCAATTCTTCTTCACCCCCTTTTCTATCTTCTCCTTTTGTGTTGAAATTTACTCATCGCCACGGGACAAACACACCCCCCTCCCCTAGAGTGAGACTGGCACTTCCAAAGACGAATCCCACCTGGGCGGGGTGGGCGGGGGGTGGAAGGGGGGAGAAAGAAAACCACCTCATCAAAGTTAACAACTCCTGGACGCAGGCGCGCACACGCCCTAACTCACCCCTAAAAATACCACTCAGCCTCCGCCTGTTTCTATCCTTCAGAGGTGTAGTCTGAAGAGAAAAGATAGATAATAATGCGATTTTCTTTACAAATGCAGTGACAGTGCCCAAGAAGTTAAAAGATCGCTCAAGATTTTAGGTACAAGGAATCAGAGGAAGTTGGCGACAGCGATGGCGTTTGTGCATATTTATTTACTCAGCTGCACTCGAGTTCGCAGATTCACTCTTCAAATCGCCAATCTCTTACGTATGTACACTTTACTGCACTGTTTCTATTCTCCACCAGCAGCTTTGCTGCCCACACACACAAGCACATTCAC
>NW_024342467.1:9483553-9484049 GCF_902729225.1 Pteropus medius | reverse complement strand
GGCGCGGCCCGGCGAGGCCGCAGATTGGCTGGCCGCGCCTCCGCGGTACTTCAAAGCCGGAGAGGGAGCTACAATTGTGGTGGAATGGGCGGAACTGATCATTGTATTGCACACCTCTAAAAAAAACACTGCCTCTGATTTATCAATATAAAAAAGATCCTCTGAGAGGAGAGGGCACTTTTGTGTGATGGCAACTTCACTTCTAGGGGTGAGTCTCAGGATTTTCTCTTGCTGGTTTAATTAGTTTCCTTTTATTGACGATCGGAGGGGGTTAAAGTCGCCCCGGCCAGGCCACGGGCTATCAGTCTCTATTGAAAGCTTCCCCCCCCCACACCCTTTAAATACAAGTGAGTTTGGAGAAAAGAAAGAGGGGGAGAGGGGGGCAGAGTCACTTTTTTTCAGCGCAGGAAAAGGTTCGAAGGGCATTTAGACAAGCCACCTCGCAGCGCCCGGCCGCTCCCTGCCCGGGAGACGCGCGCCCTGCCCATTTTACCTG
>NW_024342467.1:8728475-8758643 GCF_902729225.1 Pteropus medius | reverse complement strand
TTTCTTTATCTTTTTTTTTTAATTTTTTTTCTTCTTCCCCCATTTACCTCCCTCCTCCCCGCCATCCTCTGGTAACCACTAGTCCATTGTCCATGTTCATGAGTCTCTGTTTGTTTGTCCTGTTCTTTTGTTGCTTTTAGGTTTATATTCCACATATAAGTGATATCACGTGGTTTTCTACTTTTTCAGTCTGGCTTATTTCGCTTAGCATGATTATCTCGAAGTCCATCCATGTTGTCACAAATGGCAGTATTTCATCTCTTCTTATGGCTGAATAATATTCCATTGTATATATGTACCACAGCTTCTTTAACCAATCATCTATCATAGGACACTTCGGTTGCTTCCATGTCCTGGCCACTGTGAATAATGCTGCTGTGAACATCAGTGTGCAAATATCTTTTCGGATATGGATTTTCAAGTCTTTGGGGATAAATACCCAGTAGAGGGATTGCTGGATCATATGGTAGATCAATTCTTAGTTTTTTGAGGAACCTCCATAGTGTTTTCTATAGTGACTGTACCAATTTGCAGTCCCACCAGCAGTGTATAAGGGTTCCTTTTTCTCCGCATCCTCTCCAACATTTGTTATTACTTGTCCTGTTGATTATAGCTATTCTAACAGGACAGCTATATCAGCTGTGAGATGATATCTCATTGTGGTTTTGATTTGCATTTCCCTAATAGCTAGCGATGTTGAGCATCTTTTCAAATATTTGTTGGCCATTTGTATGTCCTCTAGGGAGAAATGTCTGTTCAGGTCTTCTGCCCATTTTTTGATTGGACTGTTTGTTTTTTGTTGTTGTTGTTATTGAGTTGTATGAGTCTTTGTATATTTTGGATATTAGGCCCTTGTTGGAGGTGTTGCTTATAAATATATTTTCCCATTCTGATGGTTGTCTCTTTACCTTGTTGATTTCTTTTGCTGAGCAGAAGCTTTTTAGTTTGATGTAGTCCCATTCATTTATTTTAGTTTTTACTTCCCTTGTTTTTGAGATCAAATTCATAAAATCCTCTTTAAGTGCTAAATTTTTAAAGGTTAAAAAAACTGAGTCAACACCTTTAGGAATGACAGATATATATTCAATACCATAAAATATGGTCAGTGCATCAGTGCAATAACAGACATGAGTATAATATGTTTTGTTAGGTTCTGACTAGGAATGCATAGAGAAGTTGAAAAGAGCTTCACAACTAAAGTTAATATATACACAAGATTATTATATGTAAGAAAGAATTTTACAAACAGGAGGAGAAAGTAAACATTGGCAACAGCCTAGTCCCACAGCCAAGGCTAAGCACTCTCACGTGGGTCGTCTCTTTTAAGTCCATAATCATGTTATATTCATATTAGTCTCCTCATTCTCATAAAAAGAATAGAGAATATTATTTCATTATAAATGATATATTTAGTGTCAGAGAACTATCATATATGTCAGGGTAGATACTGGAGAAATCTTTGGTACATATGGTAAATACTGGAGAAAAGTATGCTAAAAAATGAGTAGAAAAAAATAGAACATTTATTTATTTATTTTTCTTTTTTTAAAAAATAATTAATCAATTATTTATTTAAATTGAAGAAATGATTTAAATGTTTTCCCCTGTCTACCTCCCCTCTACCCTCTGGTAGAACATTTAAATTAATGATCAGAGAGAAACTCACAATCCCCATCCAATTCAACTCCCCGCTTTTAAAGATGAAGTCCAGAGAATTCAATTGACTTGTCTAATGTAAGTAAATGCAAAGGAGGACTAAATGGGAGCCTGGGGTTCTGCTCTAAAGTGCAGAACTTTTTTTTCTCAATAGTGCATGGCCACAGCCTCTTAGCCCATGACTACAGAAAACAATTCCATCAGAAGCTGTGCTTTAGTAACAGTGCATACCAAACCTTATTCATCATTCATTACAAGCTGTAAGCTTGTTCAAAGTTCTTTTCCATATACTACTATTTAGAGTTGCAATTATAATATTAACATTTTTATCACATAATTTTTCCTTTTTTTGAAATTCTGATGATTCTTCTTTTCTTGTTTTTCTAAATATTTGTTTCTTTAATAGAGCTGGTCTTATTAGGATAGTTATGGTAACACAAAGCCTAGAATATACAGGATCCTAGAGCTTCCTAGTACATAAACTTGACAAATAATTACTGGTCTAACTTTAAATGAAGCACTTTCCTGAGAATTTAAAGATAGATAATACACTGTACTCTGAATCTAAGGTCTTTATAAATGGTAGGGGAAATGATCTTGGAAAAAATAACAATTGTTGAACACTTGAATTCTTCTTAGGGCTTTACACCTGTTATTTCATCTAATATTTGCAGCAATTTTTTGAGGAATGTATTGTTATGCATATAATTAAAGAGAACATTGTGGTAACTCAATTTGAGAACTTTTTCAAAGTCACACAACTGGAAAATGATGGAGCCATGGTTCAAATCCGGACAATTTAACTCCAGATCAGTCGTTCTTAATTGCTAACCTCTACTACCTCTTACTAAATATACGATAACTACAATTAAATACAAAATATAGTTTATGCTAATCTCATGGGTGCCCAAAAGAAGGTGAAGAGGGAAACAGATGACTTCATAGAGGAGGTGTGTTTGGGGACAAGCTTGGAAAAATGAAGTGGAGATTAATGGAAGGTAAGGAGAGAAAGGCATTTCAGGTTGATGGAGGCATGATCCATGGAGAGCTTGAGAACAGTAAAGAGAATGTTGGTTTCAGAGCACAGAATATGCAGAAAGAAGAGAGCCTGAAGAGGTGGCTTGACCTGAGGAGCTTGAGTACTAAGCTCTGGAATTTGAATTATTTATTTTTAAGAAATGAATGGGTACTAAAAATGTTTTAAAGATTTTGAAGATAGGAATAACATGAGTCAGTGTATTTTAGGAATAATTACCTAATCAGCAGTGTGGAGAATTAGAGCCAAGGGGATTATGTACATATTTCATATTAAAATTTAAAATCAGAATGAAGGTAACTCCAGTGGGAATGGAAATAAAAAGGGCACATGTAAGATACTTTATGGGGACAGATTCAATGAGACTTGGTGGGAAGAGGGCTCTGAAAAACGAAGGTGGTAGAGCTTGGAAATGAAGGCTTATTTTCTGTCTAGGTTAAATAAAATAAGACAGTATCCGGAGATCAGAAAACCAGATATGGAGGCATGTTTAAAGGGCAAGAAAATGAATTAAGTTTAGACAAGTTGTGCCTCTTTGATTCATTTATTCATGAAATATTCATGCATCAATTATATAATAAACTTTGTGCTATATTCTGGAAATACAATAAAGAACAAGAAAATATGTTACTTGTCTTCGAGACACTTAGAGTCTATGGTAGGGAGACAAACATTAAACAAATAAGTATACATATAAGCATTTAATTACAATGCCACACAGGAAAGCACCAGGGTGCCATAAGAACTTAAAATGGGACCTCAGTCCAGAAAGTTAAAGAGGTCCTCTACAAACAGCTAATATTTAGGCAATAATATTTAGGTAATATTGAAATAAGGAATAGGTGTTAGCCAGTCAAAGATGCATAGGACTATCTTAGGCTTGAGTAACAGTATATGTCAAGTCCTTGAGGTGGGAAAGATTTAATGAGTCAAGAAGTTAAGACAGAAATCACTGAGGCTGTAGAAGAAGGCAGATCATAAAACATTTTATAGACCATGTAAAGACTTTGGATTTTTTTCTTGATGGTAATGAGATAACATGAAAAGATTTGAAACATGAAAGGAACAAGTTCAGAGAAGAGTAGATTTGATGAAGGCAAGGGTGGAAAGAATAATTTGGAAGCTTTTGCTGTAGTATTGATGAGAGATGACAATGGTTTGGAATAGAGTGGAAACAACTGAAGTGAACAGAGCAGTTATATTTCAGCTGTATTCTGGAGACAAAAAGAATACTGTGTGGTTCACTGACTGTGGTACATGAGGGTAGGAAGGAGGTGTCAGCAAAGTGTCCCAGATGGCAAGAATGAGAACGGAGTGGATGGCTGTGCCATTTCTGAAAGTGAGAAATATTGGAGGAGAAAAATATTTTCAGGGGAAGATGCTGTTATTTTGCGGGGAAGATGATGAGGACATTCCGAGTATAAAGTATTTTGTGAGGCACGTCAGTGCCTTCTTCTTCTACCTGGCTTTATTCTCAGTTTCATGTCATGTCCCCCAGCAGTTCTCAGGTGATATCATCACCATACGTAAGCCAGTGAAAAAGATAGTCTGTTTCCCAGACAGATAAAACAAAATTTTTAGAATGTATTCTTTTTTTCCTCTGATTGACCTATTTGTGTCTTGTTGTCATAACTGAAGCAATCACTGTAATAAAAAGGATAGAACATATTAATTCATTAAACCTGGTTCCCAGGGCTGTGGGAGATGAAAAGCACATGACTGAGAGTGAGGAATAGATGGTTTCATCAGCAGAAAAATTAGGTGTAATTGCCGGAAGATGGATAAATAAATTTTAAAGAGCAAACTAACAGCTTTCTACTACCATATGTAATAACTGATACCATACAAGTGAATAAAGGAAAGATAAAGATGTACAATTTGAAACATGGGGAGGGCATTGTTGTGAAAAAGGCAGAATTATGTTTCTGAATTCAGATAGGGGACAGTACTCAATATATAGATGTGCAAAGTTGTTGGTGGAGAAGAAAGAGTTAAAGCTGCAAAGAACATAGAGTGAGAAAAAAGGGAATTTCTGAACTGAAGCTATACTAGCTTATATATGAGCAGGGAAAAAAAGAATCCAACAATCGAGACTGAGGAGCAATGGGCAGAAAAGCAGGAGGGCAATCAGGAAAGTTCAGTGCCATGGAATCCAGCAAGGGGTCTGTTTCAAATATAAAGGAATGGTAATTGCTAATCTTTCAAAGAACAATTTTAGTGAAGTGTGGAAATAAAAACTATATGTATTACTTTATTTATTCAACAAATAAGTATTGAGAACCTACTGATTGTTCAGAGTATTGAGAGTAATCAAGGACCTTACTCTTTCATTCTAGCAATTGAATAATTGTGTACTATAACCCAGGGACCATGTTAAGTTTTCTGCATAAGAGTAGGGTGCTGGTGGTAGTTATAAACATAAATTATAAAAAGCTTCTTCCTTAAAGAGTTTAAGAACTAATGATATGGTAATAAACATATAAATAACTATAATATGAGTCAAAATATAATGAGGTCCATAAAAAGACACATATAAGGTACTAAGAGAATTCAGAAAAAAAGAAAAAGATGGAATCACATCTGGTCAGAAAATTTGAGATGAACCCTAGAGAGGAGGTAAGAATGAGAATGAAACTTTGCAAACAGGGAAGTGGAAATAAGCAAAGATGAACTGAGAGCGCACTGAGATTATTAAGGCCACATTGGCTGTAGGATATCAGCAAGAGACCAGTTGGCAAATTGGGTTGGAACCATCCATCAAGGCCCTGATTACAGGCCAAGAGAGTTATAGAGCCATTGAAAACAATTGAACAAAGGAGTGAGATGCTAAAAATCATGCTTAGAATAAACTTAGAATGACATTGGAGAAGAGGAAGGCAGGGAGGCTCTCTAGACAGCTCTTAGGTATTCCAGGTGAAGGCCTGAAGGAAATAAGATGGTCACTGTGGATGTAGAATTAATAGCATACAGTAATTGATTTAATAGGAATGATATGGAAAAAGAAGAACTTCAAAGTGCCTCTGAGTTTTGAGAGAACACTAGTAAGAGAAATAAAAAATAAAAGGAAAGAAATGAGTGGAAGCAGATTTGAGGCTTATTTCATGAGTATTTGGAACTGACAATACCCTTGCTGGATCTATTCATTGACTTCCGTGCATCTGGCTGTGAGCACACTGAATTGCAGAATGATTGTAGGCTGAGCTAAAAATAGACAAAGCTTTCATGATGACCAACATCCTGTGTTATTCTCTGTGGAACATGGACCTGCTTTAGACATGACGTTTTGCTGTAAAATATTACATTTAGAGACAAGTATTATTGTCAACACTGAGAAAACTCTTGTATCAAATAGAAATTAATACATTTGATAATTACTTTCTAGAAAGCATTCCACTTAACAAATCTTAAAGTCTTGCTAATTGCAGCTCAGCATATCAGGGCCAGAAGTTGGAAGAAAATAATACCCAAATCCCTGAGTATGTGTTGATTTGTTGTTTGATGAGTCACATGCATGAAGGAGGTAACATGAGCAAAATATATACACAAGTTGGCATAATGCAAGATGCTGTGAATGAGAAAAAAAATCAAAGAATGTATAAAATATTTTTTGTGATACCTGTCAGGAATTCAGACACTGGTCTGTATTCATCAGATACTCAAAAATATTATACAGTTTTCATAATAATTATTAATAGCCCCATTTTATTATGGTTTATTGGGTATTAGAAATTATATCAAGCTCATCATGAGTATATCTCATTAATCCTTCTAATAGCCCTATAAGCATTAGGATACTCATAGTAGTATATCCATTTTACAGATGTGGAAGTTGAGATTCAGAGAATTTTAAGTAGTTGCTTTAAGTCCCACTAAATGTGACATAGCCAGATTTAAATCCCATGCCTTCTTGACTCCAAAGTTCATATTCTTTATCATTATGCTACCATCTGTCCACTTTTTTAAGCTCTGGTTGTCAAGAGTAGTGCTGGTTCTATATCCCAGACCTCATCATACAGCTCTCATTGATTAACCTTTGTCCAGAATGAGAAATGTCCTGAGCACACACATGGCTCCTGTAAAGATTCAGAGTACTCAGTAGCTCAACATGAAAAGCCATTGCAGAGACCCTTCTCTCCCTTACAATCTCATCTGTTAGCTGATGCACAACCATCATGCTACCTATCTTGTCAGAGAAAAGGGTTTTCTCTTTCAATATTTATGTTTCATCCTCATGTTACTTAGCAAGAAAAAAACGTGGCAACCTGCTTTTTCCTAGTTCTGCTCTAACCCCAAAATAACCATAATGTCCTTTTCCTCTAATCAAATACTCTCTTTATTTTTTCCCCAGAGATCAAAGTAAAACTTAAAGTTGCATTACATATTTAACGATTCCCCTCAACTTGTTCCGAGTATTACAGTTACTCTTCCCAGACACCTTGGGAAACAGAACACGATTCAAGGAAATGAGCAGTGGAAAATTGTAACCTTTAAAATAAATATGTAAAAGAACATAATGCACGTTATTTCCTCCTTCAGAGATTCTGAAGCTGTATTTTGGGTATAAGTTGTACAAGCCTCACTTTCTTTCTGAGAGACTGATGTTAATTTTATTGAGTTCTGTAAGGTATTGAACAATCCGAAAAGGAAGAGAATTGGAGAATGGATGGTGTTTGTTTATGGATTTCAAGACATTGTAGACCCCATATATTTTAATCTCTGTTGTCCTATTTGAGAGTAGAAAATGGCCTGAAATAGACAAAGGGCCACTGCTTAAAAATATCTACCACCCAACATAAAATTTCCACCAGTTTAAGACTGACATGTATTGATTCTTCTGAGATACAAATACTTGTAGGGAAGGTAAATGTATGGACCAGACATACTGATAATTAGGGACCTCAGTGATCTGGAAATTTGCCAGAAAGATATCTTCTCTTGACTAAAAGAAGGTCTGCCGATTTATTGATTTGCTTTCCAGGCAATTCCATTGCTGACACTTTTTAAATTTTTTTTCTTAAAGAGACAGAGAGAGAAAGATAATAGAACCTTCAGGAGTGATCAAGAAGATAGCTGAGAAACACGAACAGATTTGTTCTAGAGAAAACACAAAGTTAAGGGTGTACTTGTCTTAAAATATGGACAGTGGTAGACACCACAGGGGATAAAGTCTTCAAGCTTTATGAAAGAACTTTCTAACAGAGTCACTTAAAGATAAAAAGGAAAAAGAAAAGAGATGAAAAGGGCTTCTTCTCTTAATGGACAAGATTGATGTTAAACACTTGTCAAGCAAAAAAGGCAAATAACATAGTGGTGTTGGTCGCGTTATGATTGTAAGATTCACCGACATCCTAGTTTATACTGCAGGAGGCTGAGCTTAGCTCCAGTAAGTAGAATTGTTTGTGAATGTTGTTTATGTGGAAGCAAGAATAGGGAGTAGGAGAAAGAAAGGAGGATAAATGGGAGAGAAGAGTCAGGAGGAGCTGTTAACGAATACAAGGCTGACTCCTAAAAACTCTTGACCTTCCCTCTCATTGAAAACAGAACTCTCCAGGGCATGTAGCACAGCTCTGGGTTATTACCAAGGGTTTTGACATACACATAAAGCAAGAAAATGGTGTTTTCCACATATGGATACTAGCTTTTTGTGTATAAAACCCACCCAAAGTTATATGCTGGAATTTAAATGGATGCCCTTTGGGGATCCTGTGACTTAATTAGAATATATATTCACATGATGGGAACTTATTCACAGAGAGGAAAATATTTTTTGTTAGTTCTTTATATATTACACTTTATAAATAAGTCTCTCTCTCTTTCAAAAAAGGATTACTTACCTCTGTTGGCTTATTTTTCATCTTGTTCGAATTTAGTAACTTCTCTAAAAGCTAAAGCCATAGACCAAAAGCTTATATGATATGATCAGAACAAATGACATTGAAATCCCCAATGATCTCAGTACTCAGAGATAATCACTGTTTATAGTGTGGTATATCACCTTAGCTTTGTATGTATGAAAATAATAATTTTTGCAATATAAAAATAAAATGTGCATAAAGTTTTATATTTTGTTTTGTTAAACTTAAAATGGTATTATAAGCATTCCATCATGGCCTAACATATTCTAAGAAAACATGATTTTAAGGATGAAATTTTAGTTATTTAGCCTAGTCTTGATTCAGATAGTTCCATACAATTATTTATGACTAATATTATCTACACCTCTTTTAAAAATTGGCCTTTGCTCATTTTAGGAGAATGCTCCCACTTTCTTCCTGATGTCAAAGCTAAAAATATATATATTTTATCAAGATAAACTCATTTCTTCTTGTCTCTATATTGGAGAGTTGAGAATCCTTAGAATTTTTATATTCTCATTTGTGCTTGAAAATTAGAAGTCTTTCATAACTGCTTCTTTCTTTAGACATGATAATATGGTTATCAGAGAGTCAGCATGAAACAGTGGAGAGTGAACATGCTATAGAGTCAGACAGTCCTGGATTTAAATCCTGATTTTGCCATTTATTAACTATATACATCATTCAAGTATATCTTGCACAAGATCACTTATATTTCTCTGAACTTCAGTTTTTTTCTTCTGTAAAATTGACTAGTTTTGTTGATTGAGACAACATGCATGAAGTTCCTTGATAATTATAAACTAATATTAGTAAGTTAATAATCAATGATTTTAAGTTCCTTTCCATTTATGGTTTGAAAAGCTCTCCTATCCATTCTTAACAAGCTCTGCTATCACTGAATTTTGGTCAGCCACACAATGAATACCCGTAAAGCTATAAGGTTGAATGGAGGAAACTTTCCTATTGTAATTAGGTATGGTTTTTATTCTAAAGGGAAATCAAAGGATGCTAACTTAGGAGAGGCAACAGGGCATTACCTGAATAATGTTCAAGACAACATCATTATCCTCCTCCTCCTCATCATCATCAATATACATGGGAGAAGAACTGGTGAAAGTAAATGTATTACATGAAAAGGTTGATTAATTGAAGAGAAAAATCTTTTTAAAAAATTACTCCCAGCTAGAAGTAAAGACCAGTATGAAAAAAAAAAAAAAAATCCCATAAATTAATTGGTAGCGAGTGCCACCAAGTGGTAGGAAAACACTTTGTTAGAAACTAGAATCCATTAGCTTTTAGAGGGAAAAGTTTTCTTTTCACAATTTAGTAATGACATTGAGGACCCGAATGTATTCCATCCCTTCCCACTGCATCATAACCACCCAAGATTTGATCTTCATTAAATGACAAGCTGTCTTTGGGTTCTACTACCACACCATCAAAATATCTTCCTGTCACAAGAGAAACCTTAAGGCTTATTTTGATCTTTGCCTCAGGAGCTTCCTCTAAAACAGAAAGAAAATAGAAATATAACTGCAATGAATGCCGAGAGAACTGGGATAAAATGATAGTTGGAAAATCCTCATTGAGTTCAGCCTCTAGAGTTAGAAAGGCTGATGTTTGAATACCAGATCTGCCACTGACCAGCTGTGTGATGCGAAAAGATCAGTCTCGGGATCAGTTTTCTCAGTTGAATATGAGGGTTAAATTAGATGATGTATGTAAAATGTTTGGCCCAGAGCCTAGTCTCTAGCAAGTGCTCAATAAATGTTAGCCCATTCTTTTTATTACTATGGCTATTATACTACGTTTCTCTTCCCTACACCTAAATATTTATTATTGTTATAATTATTATTAATATAATTTCACCTAACTCAAAAGAGGTACAAGCTAAGAAGGTAAAATCACCGCAACAGCAAACCTTGCAAACCATGAGAAGGATGTTTTATGATATTTCTAGTTCCAAAGAGAGAAGTAAGTAGAGAAGACAGGAATGAAGAAACCCTCTGAATTCTAACCCTAGTCTTTTCCTGCTGAGGTTCTGAACAAGGCAGTCAGGTCTCCCTCTAACTGACACTGTGCTCTAAAAAATGTGAATTAATTAATTTTTTGGAAAGTTGCCATGGAGGCCAGTTATAATTTTATATACTAGGAACCATAAAGAGTCATCTATTATTAACCTTAAATAAAAAGAAAAGTAAAAATAGCAAGGCTGTTTCTACAGTTACAGTAAACTGTTAGCTGCTGTTCTATATTCAGTAGCCTCAATTAACCAGTAGGTCCATACATTTATACATTGTCCTGACTAATTTATGGTCAAAGCAATAATAGCCCAGGACACTAAGGAGCCTAGAATGTCTTCTGTTTCATTAGAAATAGATTGCATAGTGCAGCATGTTTGTCACTGAACTCAAATTATTTGAAAATTCATCATCTAGCCATGCAGTAAATTACCCTCAGCCAGAATGTCAGTATATTTCTAATCCTTGTCAGAATTGTACCAGTTGTATCTGTCCCTGACACCCCACAAGGTAGTCACTCAGTCACTCCCGAAACATTTCCAAAGGGGCCTCGTTAATATTATGAGGAAACTTACGTTTCTTTGTGGACAGACCTATTCATTAGAAAAATTTTCCTGGTCATGAGTGGAAATCTCCCTGTGTGTAACTCATATGCATTATTCTTGGTTCTAAAATTTAAATCCAAAAATAATAGACAACATTTTAGACTATCCGTATTTCCCAAGTAGGCCAAAGAACAGAATTGTTGGGAGTACTGGTTTCATCCTATGAATTTGTATGTCTTACAGCACAAAACATACTTGTTTATATAGCTTATCTTTCAGCAATCATAAAATCTCAATGAACTGTTATTTTTATGGTCTCGGCACTTTAAAATAAATAAAAATAAAGATCTTTGGGATATTTGACTTTTAGAAATCTGGATAGAAATCAGAATGAAATACAAAAGAGTTACCATTTTTATTAAACCAACTCACGTACTCCAAAGGATGATTTCAATTGGAAGCAGATGACCATGGAAATGGCCTCTGGCCCTTTGTCTGGTAAGGTTTGATATCCTCTTGGAATTGTCGGTACTGAGTCCTTTGAACAGGATGTGGGAGGGAACACAGCCTGCACATTATATTAGATGAGCAATGGACTCGAGAGGGGAACATTGCCATGCATCTTACAATTTCTTTGTTAATTCTGCTGTTGTATCCCTTTGTTTTCTTATCAAGTTCCTTCAAAAATATCAGTTCATTTTAGTTGTGTTGAGGGGATAAATCGAAAAGGATTTATTTTCTCTTAGGTTTTATTCACAGCTGGGCTAGAGAAACAGCCAGGAACCTGATGCTAGGTATGATAACGACTATGCGGAAAAAAGAGAAGAGAATTTCAAGGAGAAAGTTAAAACTAAGGTGCAAGGCATACTTGTATAGCTGTTCTTCCCACCAAAGAGATTTTTCTCAAAGCTTTTCATTGGGAACATTTTATGACTTGTGTAATTAAAAAGAATTTTGGGGGCAAGATGTGTTTCATAGAAGTATAGTATTGTGAAACAGGGTGTAGTACACAATAAGCAATGATTTGGGAATCCCAATCTTCAGTTCTCATTGAACTTCTGCCACTGACTTGCTGAGTAATTTTTTTTTTTTTTGGCATCTTAATTCCTATATCCACAAAATGGAAATATTAAAGAGGTTTATTTTTTCAGCCTTCCCAGAAATACTTAAGAGGAAGAAATCAAATAGTAAGTGTTGCAAACTTTTGAAAAAGTGAACTGTGGAAATTTGAGAATTGATCCCAACAGAATACTTGAAAAAATGTTTCCATTTGGGGTCCTTTAACAGGAATCAAAATAAAGAAATTGAATGATGAAGGTAAAAGTCCATTTGCTAAGGCATCTTGTAAACTGTATTCCAGTAAGGCAAATAATCTTTGAGCTGAAAGATATTGATGGAAAATGCAATGTTTAATATTTTCTTCAAAGACCATATCCGAAGTGTATTTTTATGCTCCCAAATTCTTTCTTTTTGCCACATTATTTTTTCTTCCTGCAACCCTTTGCGGGTTTTTCAGTAAAAGCACACCTCAACTCCAAGAAATAAAAAGTCCGTCATACTTAATATTTTTGCTTCTTTAAGTGCCAGCACGTATTGTCTGGTTCTGTTGAGAGCATAAGTTATTTTTTAATCACTATAGTATTAAAATACTTCAAACACATGTAAGTGTTTGGGCGACTACACTGGCATAATAAAGTTGCTGAGTAATGAAGAAATGAATCTGTGGCAGTCTGGAAGAAAGGTTCCAAATTATTTTATGATGGTCTTCTTTATCCAGAGAGCTGAAAGCTATCACGTTAATAACACAAATCAATGAGGCTCAGAAACCACCATTCAGAGCTATTCTGAAACAATTCAGAATCTCAGCATCTTCCTTGGATCTTTTATTAGCTTAAGTTTATAAATCTTCTGCACCATTATTGCACTTCAATTACAATGTTGCCTTCTAAAATTTAGTCCTCAAAAACCTCACTCTCCAGATTCATTTCCCAGAATCTGTTAGTTTGAATAGCCTGATTCATGTTCTTGTATGATCTTATTTTAACTTTTTAAGGCAAAGGGAAATTTATAATCAGTTTTCAAATTTATAAATTTTCCAATGACCTTTTTTGAGAATTGACTTACAAGTCTTTCTATTTACTTTGTCAGGGTTTTAGGGCTCTCTAACAATCTAACTGAACCAAGTACAGGAAAAATGCAAAGTATGTTTGTTATTGTTTAAAACCAGTTTGAAGTTAACTAAATAGGTATGTGGAGAGAAAGGACACTTCACTCTCAGAAAATTTCAAGCGAATTACAAAATAGTGCTCTACAACTTATTGGTTATCCATGGAGTTTGGAAACACCTTGTTCTACTTTACTCTTTCCAACTTTTTGGTTTTCACAGTCCAATTATGTATACTGACAGGCTCTGGCATAAATATATTCAAGAAGAAAACTATAATTTTCTACCTGATCCAAAATATTCATTGTAAGACTATTCATTGTAGTGAAGATAAAGCCTGGTTATATAATATAAAATATAGTGCTGAACTATAGAATGGAATAAAAATTTTCTCTGTTTATTTTGCAAGGCTTTAATCAACTGGCCAAGACTCTCAAAAGAGAGAAGGAGGCAGAAAGAGAAGGAGGTAAAGAGAAAAAGTTGGGCAACAAAACTTCTCTTTTGTTAATGCCCTTTAGAGAAGCAATTCTCTCATTCTTTAGAGGCTCTATGTGGAATACTGATAGCCCCTTCGCTTCAATCTTGGTGTCCTGAGCACCAAAAATGGTTTGTCATCATGGGAAATAGAGAAAAGAAATTAAGCTTAAAAGACCTTAAAGCTCAAATACCCCACCAGTTCTTTGATGGGGAACTAAACCTATCAAAGATAAACTACTCAAAACTCGCATTCAAAGGCATAAAATGTTTACAATAGGATCCAGAAAAACTAGCATCAACTTTCTTCTTCTGGTAGAGTGCTTCTGACAACTGGCTTGACATCTGGGAATGGAGGAATAAATGCTCTCTATGAGAGTTTAAACCCCTCAGGAAAGAGAAGCAGTTTGGTTCATCATATAAGCCTAGTCTTCAGGGTCTGATATTAGATGCCCATTGCTGTTCCCTTCAGGGCTCTCATGGGAGGTCCCACCTCTAGCCAGTTCCTGGTAGGGCCAGCTCATCTAAGCCAAACTAAAGAGAATTAAATCAGTCCTGTGATTCTACAGCTGAGCTTCTCAAACTATAAGGAACAAAACGATTACTTTGAAATTTATCCAAGATGAGATTCTTAGATCCCACTTCATCAAAATATGATTTATTGGGAGCCCATGACTCTGCATTTATGACATGTGATCCCATGTCATTCTGATGAAAATGGTTTATGGATGTCATTCTTTGAAAAAAATTTTGTCAATGCTTTGTAACTCAGGTCATTTGTGCTAAAGTGAGTCCAACTGTTAAGACTGCCAAAGGCACATTCTCAAAGACTATCCTTGGAGAAGAAAAGGGGAGGTAGCATGAGCAACTGTTGTACACTACCTAAAGCCCAAGAGTGTTGAGGGAAATCTTATTACTTGAAACTGGATGGATACGTATTCAGATGGAACTATTGAGTAAAACATATGTCCTCAAATAAGGAATGATTCCTTCACTTTGAGTGATATCTTACAAAGGATATCAAGTAGAGTACATAAATTCAGGAGTATTATAATTGTGACATAAGCCCTAAGGTTTGATAGTGTTGTTTTTAGGGACTACCATAGAATTCTCTTTGTTCCCAAAAGGAACACAAAAAGATAGTAAATACCTACATTTAGCCACAGCTCTTCCAAGACAGGCCATAGTATGTAATCAGAAAAATGAGCTACTCATCTCCTGCCTTTAGAGTCTCTGCTTTAGACAGGCTTGGTTTGCCAGGTATAATACCCAATGGCATAAAAGAACCTCAAAGTAACAAAGCAATTAACTCTATGCTTTAAAAAATTGTATTCTGATATTTTCATGACCTGAAGCTTTTTGTGATATATATATATATATATATATATATATATATATATATATATATATATATATATATATATATAATATATTTTATCGTTTTCACATTATTTGATCTTGACTAAATGAAAAGTATCTGGAATTCTTCCAGGAACAAATTTCTGAATGGGAAAGTGTGTGCATGAAGGTTAAAGGGTTATGAAAGGAAAGATTGAACTACAATCACTCTTAACAGTTTATTGCAGAACAGACCAGCCAACAGTCGGTAATAGCATACAGAGGAGAGAGCCAAGACACTGACCAGCTTCCAGTTTCACCAAGGGGGAAAAAGCTATTCTGTGTCTATTCTGAAGCCAAGCCCAGTGTTTTGATAGAAAATGAACCAATAGCTGGGATATATACTCATAGATTACTTTCCCAAATCATTTTCTGTTTCACCTAATTAAGAACACAAGCTAACATAATGTTATATGTCCATTTTACCTCAATAAAAATTTTTAATAAAAACTTTCTTAAGAAGACTGCAACCTTATCCAGTTTGGGAAGTGACTTCTCACCTTGAAAAAGAATCTTCTGGCAATTATCGCTCAGTGCCAAGGTAATATCTTTTTCAGTGATTTTTGTGTAGAAAAGTCTACTTATACTAACATATCAAGAGCATCTGAGTTTTGAGAAGGACATTTTGAAGCTCACAAAGCTATAATTGTGATATTTAAAAGATCAACACCTTTCAAATTTTTTTAAATGCTACCATTGAGAAGAGAATTAAGCTAATCTAACCAATCATGAGAGTTTCAGAAAAATAAAAAGTTAATTGGATTTTATTCAGTGAAAAGACTAATGCACCCAGTTGTGTCTTAAAATTGGCTAAATTTGATTAATTTTCGCCCCTCCCCAAGCATAATGTAAATGCTTTCATCCATCCATCTACTAATTCATTAGGTTTGAAATTCTATTATGTCATCTAGAAACTATTTTGACAATGAAGTTTTTTCTAAGGTGGACATAAAAATAGATGAGCTCCTCCTAGTAGTATCAGCAATGGCAAATGAAGTAATACATTCAATTCCATTTGTATAATATGAAGTTAAAAACTGTTTCTTTGCTCCGTAATTTATTTTCTTCATTGACTTGCTCATCATGGATCAAAATTCGCCTTTCAATCCATTTCTTTCTAGAGGGTTGAGAGACTATCAAAATGCTTTGCATAATGAAAGTTGTATTTCAGCTACTATCATTAATGTGTAGAGCAACAAAATTTTTTCTAACTAAAGATGAAATACGGTGGTCGTTGAAGATGAAGGCACATCTACTTTAATATGTATGTGATTTATGATTTGTTTTATTTAACTGAGAATAAAACCATATTCAGCCTTCAATCTCAGTTATCCATGGTAGGCTCCATTTATTTCAGAGAGACTGAACTCAATTCTTGTAAACTACACTGTGGCACTTTTGGATTTGTGGCTGAAAGCTCTGACCATAGCAGGTTCCAAATTCAACTCTATTAAACATGCAAAACCAGCCTTGTGTAAAAGCAGATGATATGATGGCCTTAAGTGTTGGGATTAAAGAAACACTAGCAAGCTCCAAAACATGGCCTTCCATTCTCCTTTCCAAATATACATTCTGAAAACATGTAGATTGGGGAGTTTCTAGGTTTTTTTTTTTTTTCAGATACCCACAAGGACCATGGAACTTTGAGTCTTTCACCAATCTATACGTTTTTAGAATATGTACAGAAGGATAGCAGCCCATATTTGGGAGTCAAGGAGTTCTCCTAGTGGTTCTTCAATCACAACACTCAGGCCACTTTGCCTGCCTGTACACAAGGCCGGGAGTCACTCACTAGTAAGGATGAATCTCGATGAGCTATTGTTTCCTACTATCTTAATAATAATTTTTCCTTGAGCAAATACAAGTCTATTCATTTAACTTATTGAATAGGAACACCTGCACATGGCTTAGAAATAAATAACAAAAAGTATTCAATGAAAATTTAGCCCCTTCTGCAACCCAGGTCATCATAGCTACTTGTTTCTTATATGTTTTTCTAGAGTGACTTTATAAAGGTAAGAACATATATATAGATTATTATCTATTTCTTCCTTTTTTACACAAAAGTAGTTTATTACATACATGATTATGCAGTTTGCCCTTTTCACTTAACTATATATGTTGGAGAACTTCACATAGCTGTGTATAGAGAACTTTCTCACATTTTTTAATAGATGCAGAGAAGTCCATTGAATTTAATTAATTCTCTACTGATTGACATTTGGGATTTCTCCTCTTGTGTTGTTACTAAGAATGCTAAACTAAATAATTTGATACCTAGATCATTTTGCAAACTTGCATCTATATCTGTTGGATAAATTCTTAAATGCAGGATGGCTGAGGCAAAGGAGATACACATATATTCTATGTAATATAAATATATTCCAAATATATTTCAAAATATAATTTTGAAAACTGTTGCTATATTACTCTCAATAGAAGTTGTACTGATTCATCTTCCCACAGCAATATATGACAATCAGGTCCCCTATATCTTAACTTATTACTAAACTTTAGAAGAACTGCCAGTCTGATAGGTGAAAAAAATATCTGAGTCAGTATGAAATTGCATTTCTCTCATTACAGATGAAATTGAACAGATCTAGAAATAGTTCTATATATAACTATATTTATAAATATTAAGCTAAAAATTAGTTCATACTGACATCTACACTTCTAATCCATTACCATATGGATCACTCTAGCTTGTTGCCCTTATTTATCTATAAACTCTCACTCACACAGTAGGAAACCTGGGTCCCATGGTCCACCATCCATTTAATTTACTTGTTCAATTTTAGTGTACATGTATCGTAGTATCAGAATTGTTAACTAGTAACCTTGTAGGAAACAACTTTGTGAAATAGAGTATAGTGCTTATCTACAGTTTCTTTTGCCTTTAGTTTTACAGATGCCACTCATTTCCAACAGTTACTTAAGTCAGGATCTTTCCCCCCACTCCTCAGCGAAACCGTTTCATACATTTGTCATACAGTTAGATTGTTTCGTCACATTCTGTATTCTATCCTGGGATTCCCTTGACTCCTTAAATCATTTTTTAAATTTGCATACTTTAAGGTTTATTCTTTGTGCTATTAAGTTCTATGGGCTTTGACAAATGCATAGTATCATGTATCCACAATTACAGTATAATATAGAATAGTTTCACTGCCTTACAGCTTCTAGTAATTCTTTTAGAGAAATAATTTTTGGCAGTCTGGGTTAGTTTCCTATTGCTCCTGGAACAAATTTACCACTAACTTTGTGGCTTAAACCAACAGAAATGTACTCTCTCACAGTTGTGGAGGCCAGAAGTCTAAAACGGGTGTGCAGGGCTGCATTCCTCCTGGAGGCTCCAGTAGAGAGCCCCTCTGCCTTATCCTCTCCGCTTTACGAAGGCCATCTACGAGCTTTGCCTCGTGCCTCTCTTCATCTTCAAAGCCAGCAGTGGAGCATTTTCAAATCTATTTCTCTCTGTCTCTCTGTCTTTATAGCTTTCAATCTCTTTTGACCTTCTCGTCTTCCTCTTAAAAGACCTTTGCGATTACATACATTAAATGGCCTGTATAACCCATAATAGTCTCCTCAGCTGCAGGTTAGCAGTTTATTGATTTCATTACTTCTGCAAGGACTTTTTTTTTTTTCTGCCATATAAGGTAATGTTCATGGATTCTAGAAATTGAGACACGTACATCTTTGGAGAGCCATAACTCAGCCTACCGTACTGCTTTTCCCAAATGAGCGTATCTTCCTTATAATCTCTTGTGTGAGTGAGAATGTGGCTAGATGTACAGCTCAAGGTTCAAAAGCCCTTTTTTCAGAACCTCATAAGCATTTTATCTTAATATCTTCTTTGAGGCTTTTGGTGTGAAAGGTGGAATCATAGTGAGGAGTTGATTTCACTGTTTCGGTGATTATCTTTGGTGCATCCCAGTCTTCAATTCCCTTATGGCAAACTGTGGTTGCCTTAACAGTTTTCAGTGTCAGTGCCTCACACTCAGCCTTCCTTTGTCCCTGCTCACCTCTGCCACAGAGGAGGTTTCTTTCCACACTCTTGCCTCTCCCTCAGTGTAGACTGCTGCTACTTGTTACTCCTACCTTTGGTCTCATGGTAAAGGTCAGGTGGGAGAGAAGAAGGTTCTTTGCTGTTCTAGTCCAGTCTCAGTTTAGGAAGGCCCTGTGATCGGGCCTCAGGGGCAGGACTTCCTCGGTATTCAATACCCTGCTCCCTGGGACAGCCAAACTTGGCCTTGTGTCTGTGGTTGGTCTTGTGCAGAAGCTTCCTGCCTCTCCCCCAGTGAGTGGGTGGTGACTCCTCTTTTGTATAGGCTTAGCATGTTAGGCCCGAAATGATATTTTTTGCCCCTCCCCCTATATAAAGAATTTTTTCTTCTACTTTTCCTCCATTTTCAGTAGCAATTTATATTTGCAAATGCTCTGGAAATGACAGGTTTTCCTAGCCCTCTTCTAAGGGCTTAAAGCATTTGATTCATAGGAGAGAAGGCCTAAAAAAGGAGCAGGGCTTTGCATCCCGCCCCCGCTTCCCCCGCCACACACACACATATATTTGTATGATAACCACTATCTCCTCCTGCCATCTCTGTAACAGGTGACTTAGTTTGAGTATTCAGACTTTTTTTTTTTTTTGGAGAAGTTATTCTCCAAATAAAATTTTTTTTGTGGTAAATTCTTTGGAGGAGTTATTTGAATTGCAGTTATTCCACTGCCTTGGAAGCTTTACTCTCTAATGGACTCTAGAAAAGTTGCCCATCTGTAGTTTATCCAGTTTTTCTTATTGTTAAGGTGGAAATAACATGTTTGGTTTTTCTATATCCTAAGCAAAAGCAGAAGTCTTCATGAACCTTTTATTAAGAAAATTCACTCAAAATACTCAACATGTAGAATGCTATGTCCATAAGAGCTCCATTTCATTCTATAGTGAGTTAACAACCTTAGTTATATATTAAATGTAATCTAAATTGGAATCAAATGAATTCCACTTGGAGAACTAACTAGTTTTATTACATAGTTGCACTTAATGGCCTATTTTTAGATCACTTCATTTATATAATTTTATAGAGAAAAGCAAATAACTTTCCCTGCATTTAAATAGCTCATCTCAGAAGCCAAATGATATTTTCTCTTGTAAAATTGTGCATTAATTCAGGAGATGTACATATACATATATATACATATGTATGTATATATATATGTGTGTGTGTATATATATATATATATATATATATCTCCACTCATCAGTTTTACTTCTTTTTAATCAATTTTTTTCACTTGTTTCATAATTTTCGTAATGCGGGTAAGTGCTTTGCATCCTGGATAAAGCAATTTTGAGCAAATAAACTATATCTTGAAATGTTTTAACAAATTCCTGTACATAATAATGTATACTTAATTTTAGACTGTAATACAATCGACGAATTTCATAATTATTTTTATTACAACAAAAAATAATAAGGGCAAAGGAGAGAAATTATAGATGATCAGGTGTCCATTGAACACTCATGGTTGGATATGCTAGTATAATGCACACTACATAGCACTGAAAAATGCTTTTGAAGAGTTTCTATTACATTATTAGAATTAATTAACTTAGACACTTAACAAAACCTTTTATTTTATGTGTGACTTGTGACCTTGATGTGTCACCTTGAGCAAGCCACTAAACTTGTCTGGACATCTGGTTCCTCCTGTGAACACTGTGAGGGCTAAATTAAGTCATTTTTTAAGATCCGTTCCAGTGCTATGACTTGGCGTAAAGACAGCCAGTGGCATAAAATGTCATTTGCTGCTTTTTTGTGCTTATTTTATCTTCTCGATAAATCGTGATGGCTAAAAGTTAGCCAGAAATTTCATGATTTTATATATTTCTGATTACACAGCTCTATTTTTTCTCAAATTACAGGTTTTCTCTAAGGAATGTGGAGTTCGGATACCCTGACAAAAGTAACTATCGAGAAGTATTTACACTCCAGGCCTGACTGAGAGTGGGAAATTATTGTCTGATGCCCCTCCTACTCTACTATCCCCCTCCCAAGCCCCTGAACTTCCTTTTCCTTAGTGAGATAATAAAAAGAACCGATTTTATTGCCACCTAGATAGATGTTCCAACCAAGTGGCTGAGGTGGAGAACTCTGCTTGTTCTTCTGAGCTCCCCTCAGGCCTTGCTGTGAATAAATAATGGTAATGTTTATAAATTTCAAAAGAGATCAAAACTACACCGCTTTCAAATTATTTCAAGAATGAGTTCTGGAGGAATGGACTTTCAGGATGAGTAACGGGTTAGTCAGGGAAGCAAAGGGAAGGATATGCTGAGGCTCTGATCTGAAGCTTGGAAGCCCAAAGAGGTACAGAACTGGTCCAAACTGGAATGGCTTGAATACAACCTGGAAAGATGTGAGATGGGATCAGTAAAAGAGTGCATGTGAATACAAGGTCATCTAGACCTAGGACACAGAAGGGATGAGAAATGCTCACCCAGAAATAGCTTTTTAAGGCTTCTGAAAATTATGCAAGCATTCAATTTTATCAAGTTCTGAGTTTCTATCTTCTCACAATTTTATGGTATTAAAATTATTTTGTTAGATCTATTTATGTAGTATATTAATCTTTTTGTCTATCATATGCTTTCTGAATATAATCCTAATTGATTGTTTTCCTTTATAAGTTATGGTATTTTTGACTATCAAAATTATAATTTTATGCATTAATATTTATAAGTATTTTCCATTTTGGTCTATGACTTTGCTGCTATGTTTAGAAAGTCCTTCCCACTTCTCTAAAATTATATAAATATTTAACTTTATTATCTCACATTACTTTTTTAATACATTTAAAAGTCAACCTGTTTCACAGACATTTTAGTATACAATATTAGAGAAGGTTAACAAATTCCATTTATTGAATAAATAATGCTGATCTTTTCCTCATTAATCTGAAAGATCATCTATATTACAGACCTAATTCTTATATTTCTTTGTGTTCCCTGACCTAACTGTCTTGCTGCACCATTGCCTGCTTTACAATTATTTTGCTCCCTTTTACAGAAAGTTCTCTTACAAAGGGAAACTTAACCTTATCCATCATTTTTTTATCAAATTTTCTTGGTGCTTCTCACAATCATATTATTTATTTCAGACAATCCTTAAAATATTGTGATATGTACATTTAAAAAACTATCCATGTGGGAAATACTCAGTTCAAATCATTTATATTATTAGTTCTGATTTGAGATAGCAAAATTTAAGAAGAAAAAATCATATAGAAATGAGTTTAATCACATTCGAAATTTTCTTTGCTAATCTGAAAGTCCTTAGTGGGGTATTATTTATTAATGAAGATTTTATTTTATTTGTATGGTTTACTTCATCCAGAAGTATGTACAAGTGTACATTCAAATGGCCATAAACGTTTCTATCCAAATTTACCATTTCCTGATAACCAAAATGTCTAATAATGTGTCATTGGTAGATGTTTTGAGGCAGCTACTTTTGCAAAACTATTAGGTCACCAATGTGCTTACTTTGAAGAAATTAGATGCCATCAATACAGTTGTCCCCCTTTATCCGCAGTTTTGCTTTCTGCTATTTCAGATACCCTCAGAAAATCCTGGTCTGAAACTATTAAATGAAGAATTCCAGAAACAAATAATTCATAAGTTTTGAATTGCACATTCTGAGTAGCGTGATGAAATCAGATCAATTGTTGTGTGTTCAAGTGCTTTGTTCAAGTGACCCTTATTTTACTTAATAACGGCCTCAAAGCACAAGAGTAATGATGCTGACAATGCAGATATGCCAAAAAAAAAAAAGCCGTAAAGTGCTTCCTTTAAGTGAAAAGGTGAATACAATAAAATAAGATACTTTGAGAGAAAGAGATCACATTCACATAACTTTTATTACAGTATATTATTATAATTATTCAGTTTTATACTTAGTTATTGTTAATCTCTTGCTGCACCTAATTTATAAATGCAGTTTTAGGTATACATATAGATATATATGTATAGGAAAAAATATAGAGTATATATAGATTTTGAACCATCTATGGTTTCATGCATCTACCAGGGACCTTGGAACGTACCCCCTATGGATGGGATTACTGTAGCCTCATCCCTGTGTTCTTCCAGCACATCCACAAGGACAGTGCTTCTGGTAGAATGCAAACGTCACATTTTACCTGACATTGTTTGAGAGATACAAAGAATGTCTCTATAGAAAAACATCTTCCTCTCAGTTGCCTTATCTTTGCATTTGTGCTGGGTTCCCTACCTTTAGTGTAGCCCATTGACTTCTAATCCATAGTGCGAATGAACACATCGCACCACTTTTCTCCATGAGAAAGCAGAAAGAGACACGGAAAGCAGTAAAATGAAATAGTAGGATCAAAGCGCTAAATGCATTTACTTCGTAATTTGCCTCATGGTGCAACTATCTTAGGTTTTGCTTAAATCCCACAATGGCCTATATAAATCCTGAAGAAAACAAATTTTCATTAGCATTTGAAATTTCATCCCATCCTATTCTGGAATGAAATATTTTCTTTTTGACTTTTACTGGGAACATAAAATTTTTAAGCTTCCCTAGAGCAAGCTTCATGAGTGAACTACAAGCTGAAAATTAGGCATTCCCTTATCTTTGGATGTGAAATAATTGTTCTTCTTTTCTTTTTCAGTTTCTTCTTTGTGGCATATGTGGAATATTGTGCGCCAAAAAAAAATCCGGACTTGTCGTAAGTTTCTGCCTTGTTTGTGTTGTGCATTGACGTGTTTGAAATGTAAGAACTCAAAAATAGAAATGGTGATTAGCGAACGTTCTTTTATATGCTGAATGCTACTAATTTGGGATAGAAATAAGACTGACAAATAAATCCTGGCTTTTTGATTTTCAAAGAAAACCATCAAGATTATTAGAGACTATGACCCAAAAAAAAAGAAAGAAAGAAAAGAAAATCTTTGATATACTCTTTAAAAACATGAATATACAACCCTTAATGACTTCTTTGGATGACAATCACCGCTTTTCCAATTTATAGACTCCCAAACATTCCTTCAATAAACTGAAAAAGATACAACTTGAATCATTGGAAATTTAACTGTTTAAATGTGAAACTGAGCCTAAGGATTGCTAGTTTTGTTTGACTGCATTTGATCTTTCAAAGCAGCGAAATAGCTGTGTCGTCATAGTTACAGTTAATTCCCAAAGATTTTTTATGTAATTTTATTTTATTACAGTGAATGCAAATGTAAGTGTTTTCAGATGTTTTATGGTACTATTGTGGGTCCCGAGGGTATGGAACATGCTTCCAGCTAACTCTGATATTAGATGGAGGACAACTTCTGCCAAGCTGAAGTGTAGATTCCCCACTGCCTTCCACGTCATTTTATGAGAGTTTGGAAAGAAGGAAAATTGTGGTTTATTGTATTGAGTACAACAGGAAATATCATAGACCTTTAAAAACTGGCAAAATTAACACGACACATGAACCCAAGGAAGTGGTTCTTGAGCTTAAAAAAAGTTTTCCAAGGGGAAACCAGTTATCTGGGGAGGGCAGGGAATGGGGTGTAGTGCAGTAATTTTTTTTTTAACTTCTTTTTATAATCACACCTTTCTCTGTGAGACTATCTATTGTGACAAAAAGGATGAGGTCTCCATCACTTTAGACATGAGAGATGTAATTTTTAAAAATTACATAAAAGAAAACCCTCAGATAAAATTTTCTTTCTTAAAGGCTCTTGATTTCACATCTATAACTCTCCCATCCCTCTTTCGACATGGTCTCCAGTCTTTCTACAGCTTTCTTCTACAGAGACGCTTTATGGCTATAAAATGACAATTTTTTGGAACTTGGATACAAAAAATAGAGTTTTGGGGAGCGAGAGGGGGAAGGGGGGAGATCTCTTAGTTTATTGGGGCTGCTATAACAAAGTACCATAGATTTGGTGGCTTATAAGCAACAGAAATTTATTTCTCATGGTCCTAGAGGCTGGAAGTCCAAGATTAGGGTGCCAGCAGAGCTGGGTCTGGCAAGGCTGTCTTCCAGACTTCTGGCTGTTCCTCACATGACAAAAGGGAGAAGAGAGCCCTCTGGGGTCTTCTGTAAGGGCACTGATCCCATTCATGAGGGCTTCTCAAGACCTAATTATCTCTCAAAGGCCCCACTTTCAAATGCCATCATATTGGGGATTAGGCTTCAACATCTGAATTTTGGAGGATACAAACATTCAGTACATAGCGAAAAGGAAAGAAAAGAAAGGGAGGGAAGGAGAGGGAAAGGAGGGAAAGGGAGGGGAGGGGAGGAGAAAGGAAGGGAGGAGAAGAAAGATTTTTTTAAAAGCACTAGTGACTTTTTTTCTGTCTTACTAATTTTTTTTATTTTTTATAAGTTTGGGGAAAATATCTTAACATCTAAATTTTTTAGAAAAAATCATCCATTTTATCCTTCTGTATCACCTGGGGTTCCCATAGATGACATTTAACTATCAGGGATTCTCTACCCTTTAGTCCAATTGTGTAAAAATTTCTCCACTCCAAATATCTCTGAAGTCTGGAATCTCCACCCTGGTGAGATTTGAAAATAGTGGAAGGTTACAAACTTGGGTTACAAATTTTACCTCTCAGTTCCTAGGTGAGAACGTTCTGTCTGCAATCAGAAGAGATATGTGTTTTCCTCTAATAGTCAATTCAATTAATCTTTTTCCTTCATTAACAATAATCGATTATTTGAAGGCTAAAATTTATTATCTTTCCATATTTTCTGAGGATGAGTAAACAGCAAAATATATTCCCAAGAAACTGCATTTCATCTAAATATACTTTAAGATGAAATATAACTCATTGATTCTACCTGAAATTGGGAGCTACAAGTTCCCAATTGGGGTGATTCAATTATTTGGTAAAAAGGTTTTACTCATCCATCACAGGAGTTTCAGCCTTGGTGATAATTTCTGTGAGACAGACACAATAAGGAATGCTGAATTAAGTTAGAGAAATAAGAGGAACAACCTGTAGTTCTTTCAGCCCATCGTGCTATTCATTGTGCTAGTTCATACGTCCGTGGCCATACCTTTGCTGGGATGCACTTAGCTTAGATGACATGCTGTCCAGGAAGTCTTGTCTGAAACCCCTGGCTGTACTGACTTCCCCTCCTCCCTCTTATGAGGACCACCTACTCATCTAAATGTTTGCTATGCCATGTTGGAATGGTGGGTCTTCTCTCACACGAGACTGCAGTGTAGTCAAGGAGAATAGCTATGAGCTATTCTTTTTTGTAACGCCATGTGCTACTTTACTCAGGGCCTAACAGATGCTAGGTGCTCCATAAGTGCTTGCTAACCTCAGCTCCCTGTCTACAGCAAACAATACCTGATAAAGTAAAATTTAATGCTAAATTAAGTTATATAGCTATTTGCCTTATGGAATTACCTCAAAGGAGGAGGTCGGTAAAGTCCAGGAAGGCTTTTTGAGAAAGTTAGGGCTATATGTGGGTCTCCCATTTAAGAGTCCAAGGAAGAAGCAAAATTATTTTTAGCAAATGAAAAATATTATTGAGGTTGGAATGTACAAATTACATTGATGGACAAGAGAGGAGACAAAAGCTATTTCAGAGATTGATGGAAATAAGGTGGAATAAATTAGTATCATACTATAAAATATCCTGAAAACCCATAGGAGAATAGAAACTAGATACAAATACAAAGTAAAATTATTAAAGCTATTGGAATATTCAATTAAATGTATTAAATATTCATAGGACCTTACACAGTAGGCATTGTGCTTAGTTCTGCCAGAGATCCTGTGATATTTAGGTTGAATAAAACCCCCTAGCTCTTCTAATAAAGACCCAGTAAGACAACAGTAGGGTCAAAAGCAAAGCTGCATACTGTGTTTCTTCAAAACAACCAATCCAACAGTATTTTTGCAAGGTCTATTGTGTATTCTTCACTGTGGTGCTACATAGTAATAAAAGATTTGTAAGATAAGGGTTCAATTCACAGGGAGGCTCTAAGCCTCCTGTTGGGGAAATAGATACACATGCAGTAAAGTTTTTATAAATAAATAAGAATTAACTAAATTCCCTAAGATCACAAAGCTAGAGAAGTATGAAGATTTGAAGCTTGGTGGAACTATTGACAATTTGACAAAGAGATATTTAGATGTCTTGGGGGGATTAACATAGTGAAATGGATCTGGAGTCAGAAAATTTGGGATCAGTGCCTAAATTTGAGTATTACCCACTCCTATTTATTTTCCAAAATGTATATTACTCTCTCTCTCAGAGGATTGCTGAATGGGTTAATTGAGATGATATCTGTTCATGTTCCTAGCATAGTAGCACACTGTAGATATTAAATAAATACTATTTAAATCTGAACCTACCTAGAAGACAAATTTTGTTTCTTTCAGAGTTTTCATAAGATGTGTCCTTGGCCTTTATACAGTCAGCTATTAAATCCTGAAGCACTGTGGTCTACACCCTCTCCATTGAGTAAGATTCCATAGAAACTCGATGAAAGGACAGTTCCTGTCCTCTCGGAAGTAACAAAAGCATCTCCTCTTTAGTGTAGCTCAGCCATCCTTGATGTGCAGCAGGACAGTGCACTGCCTGGGGCCAGCTTTGCTTTCTCGATGTTAACGCTCCCGTTTTCTTTCTTGTCAGATGATCCTCTTTTCTGCCTGCTGCATCTGTGGACTCATTGGGGGTATCCTGAATTTTCAGTTCCTTCGGGCAGTGACAAAGAAGACCTCTTCCCTTTACCCTCTGCATCTCGCATCCATGTCTCTTGCTTGCATTGGGATCGGGGGCTGCACCCTGTCTTCATGGCTCACTTGTCGACTGGCCAGCTATGAACAGAGGAGGATGTTCTCAGAAAGGGAGCATTCGCTGCACCACTCTCATGAAATGGCCGAGAAAGTGAGTCTTGTACCTCTTCCTCTCACTGCTGTTATGTGATGACGACTGCAGTCAAAGCTAGGTGACTCAACCTGTAGCTTTAGATGAGAATTTGAGGAATTAGATTCTATAAAAGTTTGGTTCTAATAGACTAAGAATAGGAATTTATGTACTTTTCTCTGCAATTCTGGGTACACCTATTTTCAACATAATTTTGTAGTCCACACAAAAACACAGTTCCTAAAATAGCATTTTATAAAATATTAAGTGCCTTATAAATATGGATTATTATGTATTGAGGAAAAACGCTAAATACACTCTCAACTCAATAATGCCAGTTTTAGAAATCCAATGAATTCGCCTTTCTAGCCCACCCCTTGTGCTTGTAAGTAGATGCATTTGATTATGTAAATTAGATTTTCAAGCATTAAAGGGCCTTTTAATGAGGCCACAAAAAGCCTTGCCTATCAGTACAGGAATTACAATTCACATAAAGCTTCATTTAATTCTCATCTAAACTTCATGCATATTTGGGTAGCTTTGCCTGTATTTTAAACAATGTTCCTTGCATAATTGTTTAATGAAACCCATTCAAACAGGAAATTACATTTATCAAATAAAAGGACAAATGATGTAGTGAGTTGTCTGTGTTTCTACTACATCTTGCACATATTTTTAAATTTATCTCCTGCTACTGGATCTGTTAAGGAAAATATAGAGCATCTGTAAAATAAACTCACTAAGATAATAGTTACATCATATATTACTTGATATCATGGAAATAAAACTGCATAACCAGAGAAGAATGAGTAGTAAGAGTTACTATTGCATATTTCTATATAATGTTATTTTGAAGAAAAATATTTATTCTATGGTTTTATGTGTTTCCATTTTGTACACAATCTATACATTTAAGTAAGGAGAGTAAATGCTTTCAAATTGTTTCAAGAAACCAATTTTAGACAGATTTATGTGTGTCCTTCAAAAAAGAACTAATAGTATAAATAGCAGGACTGGTAATTTAAAGAAATGGGTTGTTAAAATTAGATTATCATTATATGTTTGGATATTGGCTCTTTCACACTCTATTTTTCTGCTAGTATGATTTAATTTTGTGTATATGTTTGTGCAATATTTATTGTATAATTGTTATATTTATATTAGAGATTGAGGGCTATTGAAATAACCGACTTGCCCAGCTGCCCGGTGGTGCCCCCGACACCAGAGTTACCTACAAGGTACGCTGATTTTTAGGGAGTTGCCATGTTGTAATGTCACTGTAGGAAGTGCTGCCTCTTCTGGGAAGCCATGATATCAGCAGATCAGTCTGGACTGATGCTGGATGTTGTTTCTCAAAGTATAGCTTTTCATGAGAGCTACTTTGAGGACCTGACATAAACCTACATGGCAGTCTTGCAGCTTGTTAAGTTGATTGAGTATTTAGAATATTCAGCCTGCCGATCAGCATCCAAACACATCTCTGCTTGGATGATTCTTGGCTCCTTTATCCTCTGCTACATCATGGGCCTGACTCGGTATCATCCTTCACAGACCAGAGTTTTGTCTTTTAATAATAGATGTATCTGATAAAGACAAACTATATCTCTCATGCCAAAATTGCATGAATAGATACCCTGTCTGACACTAATACAGTAAAAATTCTCTGTGAAAACTTACTTCTTGTAAAATTATCTGATATGATACATTTCAAATGTTATTTCCCATATTTTGGATTGCTGAAAATAGTCACCATTCTTGCTTTGGTTAAACAATAGAATTGGAAATACAGAAATTGACATAGATACTGTGACCTAATCGTAAAAAGTATCTCCATTTGCAAATGCTTCCATTTGAACATGCCCAAATTTAGAGTATAATCTTCTTGTTAAATTGGACATGCCTACTTGCAAATAAGCTGGTGATACTAATCCATTTAAAACCTGATTTACACTGTTACTTTCTATTGGAATTTTATTGTATCTGTATTAGAGTGAATTTAGTTAAGAACATTCTTTTTTTTTGTTATATATGTATATATTTGTAATATATATATATTTGTTTTATATATATATATAAAACAAATATATATATATATTTATATATATATATA